>NC_092775.1:39002737-39302893 GCF_047496795.1 Chiloscyllium punctatum | reverse complement strand
GTTAAGAACAGTTCTTGAGAGTGGTTTTGTCCACAACTGTCAGAATCAATTTATCTGTGACAGTTGCTATCAGGAAATGTGACCTTATTTAATCTGGCGTCATTTGGATCCACAAATTCAATGTTGTAGAAATGAATGAAAACACAGACTTACACCAAGATCCTCACTCCCATTTCCTTCTTTATAAATTTATTGTTGCTAGATTTTCCAGCAAAATTTCAATCATGCTCTCAAAACCCCCTTTCTCCTGCAAAATATTGAAAGCATAATGCTCAGGATTACATTCATCTTTGTTCATAAAGAATTGAATTAATTAGGTGTGGAACTGAGCAGATAAATATCAAGGGATCATATTAAGTCAATGGAATTTAGAGAGCGTACAGAGAGACTGATCAAGTTTTGTGCTAGATTGTTTCTATTTAAATTAACTATACCCTCTGGATGAATACCATTTGTCCTCTACAGCCTGCACAGATTAGTGTCGTAAAATATTCCATTCTGAATGTAAATGAGTCTCCTTTTTGATTAGCATTCTGTTTGATAATGTAGTCCCAATTAAAATTTTACGCAGTACAGTTTTTTTTAGCAGGTGGTTTTAAATCTGCAATAGATATCATTATTTGTTTGGCTGGTTAAGTGAAAAAACTTAGGCTGAAGTTTTTAATACCTTGGATGGCAGGGGAGGGATAGTACACATAGAGTGAATGGGAGTTGCAGAAAAAACATGTTTATAATGAGAAGACAGACAATCAGTTACTTTTTGTCACTTTGCTAATTTTATTAAATATTGTTTAATTTATAATCAGACATTTGGCATTTTGGGAAGATGCAGGACATTCTAGTATCCACTGCAGTTGTACTTACAATATCCTGAAACATTTAATCAGTTGTTGTTTAACTTATAGAATCATAGAATCATAGAATCTGTATAATATGGAAGCTGGCCATGAGGCAAACTTTTCTTCTCTGTTAAAACCTGTTGACATCTTAATTTTCTTGATTTATCTATTTTCCTTCATAGATAGGTATTTCCAACAACTTATGGTCGGGATATTAATCCTATGAAGTTTGGGAAACACCTAATGAACTTCATACACTTCAGTCTGAATCCTATGTTTATTGGCCAAGTCCAAGTTATGTTTGAGTTTTTTGGAGGATTTGTCAACCACATACCTAGCACATTGTCAAGACATATCTTACCAAATTCATGGCATTACTTGCCAACTCATCCCTATGGTGTCTCCTCCATCTCATTTCTGCCTCACTTTAACCACACTCTGGTCAAAAACCACGTTCCAAATGCTACAATGCATCCAGACAAGCATTAGCAATTTGATTTGCTCTGGTCATTGAAGAGTATGTCTACAAGGTGCCAGAGAAGGGGAAGATGGCAGCACAAATCAACAGATAGGACTTGGAGATCTGAGTGGATGGGATAGTGCAGAGGAGGGCTGTTTTCTTTCCAGAAGAACACCAGCAGACACTGCTCCAATCTGAACCTGCCAGACTGATCTTGGGTCATTTCTGGGTTAAGTGTTACTTGCAGGGTACAGAAGAATGGCCAGCAATGCCGCCAAAAGATCAAGGAATTTCTCCATTCCACCAGAATCTTCTCTCTGCCACCTCACACTCAGTCTATCTCTGCCATTGCACAGACCTCCTACCATGGCTCATTCCCCACCACTTGTTCTATTGTGTGCAATAGCTTTCCTCACTCATTCTCCCCCTCAGCCTCCCTCACCACATAACCTTGCACACCCTCTGTGCTGTCTTCTCAGTCCTTTGCTACACCTCACCACCCTTGGCCCACATGCACCAGTGCTGACAGTCATGCCACCCACTGTCATCTCACTTAATCCTTCCCACCTTATTCTCATTGCAGGTGAAGACAGGCTGTAGCAAGACATATAAATGGAGGTTTGCCCAATATCCGTCTCCTTACCCCATAAGAGGGGAGAATGTTGGCCCTCGCAGGAGAAGTCTGGGATTGCTCCTGTCGAGATACTGAAACACCTCGATTAAATGGATAAGTAGAATTCTACCTGCAATTGCCACTGACACATTACCCCCGCTATTACTCTCAGTCATTAAACATCACTTCTAGCCACTGGCTGCAATGCCATCTTACTATTTTTTATTACAGGCTCTGAAAGTCTGCCTTCAACCTCAGTGTGAGACTGCTGGAAAGCCATACATATCTGCAAGCTTTCAGAGTACTGCTCCTTTATCAGGAATGGTATGGTAGTGAGGTATAAGACACAGTATGAGGAAGGAGTGGAGTTATGAAAGCTTGCAATTTCAAATAAACCTGTTGGACTATAACCTGGTATTGTTTGATTTTTGACCTTGTCCATCCTAGTCCACCTCTGACATCGACACGTCATGAACAATGTTAAGGAATGTTCTCCTCTTTCTACAACACTCTTGGAAGTTTCATAAGTTATGGGGCATTTTTGGCCAGCATTCACCTATCTTTATGAAATTGCTACTAAGTCTTGCACCATTGAGATGTCAATGTTAGATTTACAAGCACTGATGATGGTTTGATGCAAATCGCTTTGGACCAACACTTTAACTTTAAACACATTCACTCCACATGCATTTTAAATACACAAATTTGCAGCAGATTACATGACAAGCACAAAGCATGTGCAGCCAACAAGCAGCCATGTCATAAACTTTTAGCAGAGTAGTCCTCACAGCGATCTGTGAGGCACCTGTTACTCAGGGATCCTGGCACAGGAAGTCAAAAGCAGCCTCCTATACTGGTGAAGGGATTGGCCACGGAAAGGCATGCAGATGGGGTCTGTGGCCTCTGTGGTCCATGGGGACTGTGTCACAGTTAGTCCTGTCACTTCACACTAGGTTGTCTGGGGCATGGGCAATGTAGTTGGGAATACCTACAGTTATCAGTCAGGGGTCTTTGCGCTGATTGTACTGGACAGTCTGGATAGGCTACTCAGGGGCTGGGTTATAAACAGTTCGAGTTTGTCCAGAGAAGCTAGGGGAAAGGGAGCTGGTGGGATCTGCTGTCATAAGGAGACTCAGGAACCCATTTATATGGAGTGGTGACAACAGACTAAGGGGGAAGGGGGAATGACATTTGTAATGAGGGCAACTGTATTTACAAGGGGGAGACATATTAACGCATGGATAGGATTAGGGTAATGTGGCAGCGGATTCATCTGCAGTCACCACCGTGGTTTCGAGGGAGGGGCTGTGTCTGACCAACCTGGCATGATCACTTTATACATTAGGGACATATAGGGGGAATGATGGGTCGGTAGACACTCAATTAGGCGGATTAAGTGGAAACTTGAAGAAGTGTCAGAGCCATGAGGGTTCACAGGAAAGGCTATCAGGAGGGGATTTGGATGCTCAGGTCGTCACCAATACATATAAGTAGACACTTGAAGCTACTGGTGAAAGAGTGCCCGTAGTCCCCTTCCATCATGTTGGAAGTTGAAACCATGCAATGTGAAAGGAAATGCCTGTGACTACAACCACACTGGGTGAGGTAAGTGGTTTTACCTGTGAAGGAGTGGATTGCACTGACGTTCTTGAGGGCAAGAACATGGCACACAGATCTATGCACTTAATGGATCACAGACCTGTAGGATCTGCGTTCTGTGTGTTCATTCCTGTGTTCTGAAGGAGGGTCACTGGACCCGAAACATTAACTCTGTTTTCGCTCCTCAGCTGCTGTTAGGCCTGCTGAGGTTTTCCAGCAGTTTCTGATTTCCAGCATCCACGGTTCTTAGGTTTTTTTTCGAAAGAATAGAGATGTTTGATCAAGTGGGGTCATGATGCCAACAGAAACCATTTCCCTCTCTATGCTTTGTTCATCCTGCTATGTGCTCATGCAGGCAATCAGCAAAGATATAGATCATAGTACCTCCTGTCCTGTGTGGACAGAAAGTTAGGCATTATCCTGACAGTCACATTTAGGGTAACAAAGAGCCCCAAAAGGCCAATGTATTACAAAACTAGTAAAATTTGTCCAAACATGATATTTTATATACAGTGTGTTTTTACTCATGCTACTAAAGTACTCTCAATTGTTTTGTTTTTGTTTCTTTCTCTCCAACTGTGATGTTGTTTCAGGTTCTGCAGCAGTGTGGAATCTGTTGGCCTTGGAGATTTGGAGGTGACTGCTGGAGAATTTGTGTCTGGATGGGCCAGACATGCTGAGGGTTGTCTTGCCAGAGGCAAATAAAGCCTTCTTGGCTTCAATTTCCAAAGGCTGGAGGTGGACAGGTATGGTGGATGTGAAGGGCCCAGCCACCTGTGGCATGTCCTGAGAGGGGTCTTTCAAGTGGCCTGTATGCTTCTTGTCCTCTGACACCACCCTGTATACTTGTGAGGAAGTGCCACCTGCAATGTTTGCCAGGTTTCCTACCCCTTGTCATTGTGCCTTCAGTCATGAGCGGCAATGTCTGGGGAAATGGTGTGCAGGAGAATGCATCTTTCTATTGGGTCAAAGCTCATCAAATGCAAAGTGGCAATTGATTGGAAATTTAACTCTGAATTTTGGCTTTCACAGCCAATGTTTCACAAACTGCTGAAGCATAGAGGGGCTGACAGATTGGAAAGCTTTTAAAGATTGATCAATGGCAACTTATTCCTTTCTTTAGTGAAAGCCTTTCGTACACTGGACTATTGAGAGAGTGTGACTTCTGTGCTTTGGAGGTTATTTCTGCCCAGTTCGGCTCCTTGACTTTGTTCTCTATTTCCCATCTCAGTCTTCACTGCACCAGAGAGGTGTGACTTCCTCTGAGGATTTCCCAGAATTCTCCCACATCAGAGGTACATCATGCTTGCTGAACCTGTGAGAAATGAAAGGCATGAGTTAGAATTGACAGGTGGCAAGGGTTCAAAGTCATCACAGAGTAGACAATCACATTTCAGATACTGGTTGCATCAATTTAGCAAGAGTGAGTGATGTGCTTCATCTGGCTTTGTGATATTTAATCCTGTAGCCAGGTTTATGGGAAATCGCTATCTCTCTGTCTTTTAATGGCCAGGCACCCAGCCAGAACTGACTTTCAACATCCTTTCCTCCAAAGTGTGCAGAGTTGCAAATACTGGAATTGAAAACTCCTCACATTTCCTTTACTCTTCTGAGAACTCTGTGTTGTCTTCTCCAGGAAAGAAAGAAAGCAGAGTTCTGACTGTGAAAAACTGAAAGTTGGATGACAATATTGTGGGGGGAGTGGCTTTGGGGGATGGGTATGGGATGACATAAGAAGCAGGAATGATGGCTATTGAGGATGTGAAGGGTGACCTGAGAAAGAAAAATGACTGGAGCCACAAACGTGTTCAGGAGATGTAAAGGATTGCATTAATGGGTGAGCAGTTAGTTGATTGAATGTGGGATGCTGCTTTCCTTTCCTGTTAAGCCCATGAATGCTTTCAGCACTGGATGCATGCAGCACCAATTTTCCAGATTTGATTTCAGAGTCTGGCCTCTTATTTCTCAACACCACGCCCATTCACTGGGAAGAAAAAAGGTTGTGGCACCTTATAGTCTGCAGCATGTCCTCCAGGGATGCCTTCCAAGAATTGGAATGGCCACCTTTCCACAGTGAGATTCTAACATTGCCCTTGCTATTTCTGTAATATTACAATAGTTCCATTCTGAACCCTCCCTGACTTTAATAGCCACGTGTAGCTAGTTATCACACCAACCTGTTCTGCCTGGTTGCAAAACCTGGAAGCAGGTCATTAGTATAGTGGCTGAGGTAAACAGCCAGGAAAGAGCCAAGTCTATAAACATTCATGTTCCAGACTTGCTGCCACCCTCCCCCGTTGTGAGTGGGATGAAATGCAAACATTCTGTCTGTACACTTGGCTGGAATATAAAGGTTTTCTGCAATACAGATTGCAGATTGCATACACATACAGTGTCACTAGAGATAGGAGAGTGCAAATACAGTGTGACCAAATTTTGTATGCAGTTTTCATTATAAATATGCACATAAGAGTTCAGAAAGAGAAACTGATTGATTTTTTTTCATATATGGACATACAAAATTTTATACACAATGTGCAATATTAAGTTATTGAACAGTTGTGTTGGGTTTGGCTGGTGTAAGAAAAATATAAAAGAAATTCACTGGAGTTCACAGATCCTAGTCAACTAATAAATAAGAAAGAAAGATGTGCAGTCAAATAATGCATTGCCATGTTGAAACATCTCGCTATTTCAAAGTGCTCCCACATAATTAATCATGTTTTAGAATGCAGTAGAGTTGGTATGTTGCCACCAGCAACTTGGTTCAAGTTATGTTGTGCCAGAATTTGCTGGAGCTGGAGATTATCTGACATGTCCAGTTAGTCAGCCTATTTTCTTCAAAAAGCAACTGAAACACTTTTTACCCAGTAAGTTGCAAGACGTGTAAGAGCAACCAGGCATCTGGAAACTTGGTGAATGATTGGAGCCACCATGTATCTCCTTTACCAATAAGGTCAAATGATCAAAAGGACTGACAAGGAGGATAAATTCAAAGACAAATCAGGTACAGAAAGAGAATTAAACAAAGGGAAAATAAAGATTTGGTTAAGAAAATAAATATAACTAAAAAATAGTGAGAAAAGAATACTAAAAAAGGTAGTAGTTTGACAATTTTAACATAACCAACAACATACAAGTTGAAGAGTTGTGACACAACATTTTAATTCTTCACTTTTGAGGCGAAAGAGGTCGACAAACAGTTAATAACAATTCTCAATTTGTTAAAACTAATAGAATAGAACAGAATAGAATTGAATAGGCTTTATTGTCGCATATAATGAATGAGTATTGTGAAAAATTTATACCTCACCAGCTACAGCACTGACTTAGATACAAAAGTACCGAGGCACAGTTTCTAGTTACAAGACAATAGAGAAATAAAATGGCTAGCAATACAGAAATAAAAGTTCAGTACACAGACCACACTGGCCCCAGTTCACACCAGGTCCTGGCTCCACACTGTGTTGGCGATACCCCATACTGAGAGACTCCTGTGGGAGGATGCCACCTTAGAGACCCCGACATGAGGAGGCCACTGCACCAGGCTGGGGGTTCACCACACTTGCGGACCCCTCCATGAAGGTGCCACTGTGCCAGGCTGGGAGTTCGCCACGCTGGAAGAACCCTACGTGAGGAGGTCACTGCACCAGTTCAGGAGGTTACCACGCCAACGCTGGGAGCTCATAGTGCCATGTCCGAAGGTTGTCATGCCAACACTAATAGGCTGCTGCGGGAGTACAGGGGGTCACTACGCTACACTGGGAGGCTGCTGCAGGAGACCTCTGTGCCCGGCTGGGAGGCTGCTCTGGGAGATGCTGCAGCAGGCTGAAAGTCATTGATGGAGGCCAGGAATTGTCACCAGAGATTTGGAGTCATTGTTTGCAGGAGGCCAGGAATCATCACTGGAGGCTGGGAGTCATCATTTGAGGTTGGGAATTGTCACTTGCTGGAGCTAGTAATTGTTGCTGGAAACTGGGAGAAAAAATGAAGAAACTAAAACACTAAGAGGAAGAAAAAGATGAAAAGAACAGGGAGCAGACAAGCTCTAGCTGGAGTGTCCCACTATGCCTCCAATTTTAGATTAGATTAGATTAGATTACTTACAGTGTGGAAACAGGCCCTTCGGCCCAACAAGTCCACACCGCCCCGCCGAAGCGCAACCCACCCATACCCCTACATCTACCCCTTACCTAACACTATGGGCAATTTAGCATGGCCAATTCACCTGACCTGCACATCTTTTGGACTGTGGGAGGAAACTGGAGCACCCGGAGGAAACCCACGCAGACACGGGGAGAACATGCAAACTCCACACAGTCAGTTGCCTGAGGTGGGAATTGAACCTGGGTCTCTGGCTCTGTGAGGCAGCAGTGCTAACCACTGTGCCACCGTGCCGCCCAAACTTGTAACAGGTTAATTGCTAGACTTAACTTTGTATGGAAAACTTAATTGGTAATTAATATACACTTTCATGAAACTTATGAAGGAGTTAAGGACAAGATGTTCTTTTTGTGATATTAACAATGGACCAGCACAAATTGTCCTGAAACTTGTGGGATTTGTAATTCATGAAGTATTTCTTGCTCACCAAAAGTTTCTGAGTGAGTTTTACATTAATCTCAGCTTGTATCATTCAAATGCCATTGTTTCTCTTTAGCAATGCCAGCCCATTCAGATGGATGTTTTTGATGTTTTTGGATCAATGAGAATTCTAGGTGAGATCATCAGGAAAACATTTTCTATCCTTTGAATAATACTATGGGATATAAACAGACAAACAAGATCTTGGTTTAAATCTCAGCCACATAAGCAAACCATAGGACATCAAGTTATTAGTGCTATAGCTTTTTCAAAAAAAACTATCTTGAATGATGAAAAAAACACATTGAATTTTCAGTATCTTCTGTATAATTCATGCACTATGTTTTTGAAGAATACAGTTTCTAAGCATGCACTCCTTCATAAAACAAATACCTTTCTTTTTCCACTAGTAACCACTTCCTGCTAACTGTAACTATCTTTGCATTGTGATATTGCATTCTGATTCAGCATGTTCATTCTTCACATTATGAATACTGCTGTTAATTATTCATCTAATCTGATGCATATATTTAAAATAGGCAGCCATTGATAATTAAAAGTTTTCCATCTATGACTGAGTGATTATATCTTGACGTGGCAAAATATAAAATTAGGATGTAATTTACAGCAAATTATCAAACAAGATTGTAATTTACAGCCGAAAAAAAAATCAAGTCTGATAAAGTGCGACACAGCTGGACTACATTAGCAATCAAATTTCTTGTATCTGGACTAGTAATAAATTGCTGCTCATAAATAATCAATTACAGATGTGCTCATTACTTACAGACCTAGCTCTCCCCTATGTCTTTTTTTTATTTCCATGATTGGTTAAGCATTTTATCTTTTCATTCGCGTTTTCTTCCAAATTAAGGTCACAAATATAATGAAGCTTAACACTTACCCTTTTTAGTTTAATTAAACTTTTCAACTCATTTACAAAATTTTGTATTTGTGTCTTTGTCATTGCTATAATAATTTGCTATTTATAATAATAAAGTAATGATGGAGCTCCATCCCACCTAATTGATTGGAATCACTAAATCACTATTGGACAGTCTAGTGATTGTAACAAGGGCAGCCAGGTGAGCCTCATAGAACATGAGTTCTCTGATTGGGGCTGTTAATCTGGTCCGATCAGGGAGCCCTGGCTGACAGATCTAAACATGAGTGTCAGACATCTTGTTCACTCCGAGAGCTGGCTTTGAGGGAGCTGGATCAGTGTCAAGGACTCTTCATGTATAAATAAAAGATGACTTGGTGATGGGATACCAACCCCTGTGGAGCTTTTTCTGTGGCAAAGGGAGTGGGATTTGAGAAAACAAAAGAATCCCACTGGACCTAAATTGAGGAAGAGAACTCATAGGCCAGTATCCAGAAGAATGTACATCCTGCAAAGTCCACCTACATCTGTTTGGAACAGTTAAATTATTTAGCAACATCTAAATTGGAACCAAACAAAATAAACATCCAGTTAAATGGTCACCTGGTTCTAATGGAGGTCAACACCAGTGCAGCTGTTTCAGTGATCACAGAACCAGTCTTTAACAATCTTTGCTGTGGACTCCAACCCTTATGTTCATGTAAGACCAGGGAACCTTTACAGGTTAAGTGTACAACTTTGGTCTGGTCTCTTATGAAAAGCAGCTAGTTAAGTTACCGCTGATTGTAGAAAAAGACTCAGGCCTAAGTCTGATGGAGTGAAAGTAGTTGAGAAAGATTCACCTCGATTGGCTCAATATTTTTTGATTAGTAAATGGCTGCCTGAGAGAAGTCCAAGTTAAATGCCAAGTTAAAAATCACACAACATCAGGTTATAGTCCAACAGGTTTAATTGAAAGCACACTAGCTTTCGGAGCGACGCTCCTTCATCAGGTGATTGTCCAAAAGTGTCGCTCCGAAAGCAAGTGTGCTTCCAATTAAACCTGTTGGACTATAACCTGGTGTTGTGTGATTTTTAACTTTGTACATCCCAGTCCAACACCGGCATCTCCAAATCATAGTTAAATACCAGATATTTTTCAGGAATCATAGGGTCCCCACAGTGTGGAAGCAGACCATTCAACCCATCAAATTCAAATCAACCTACCAAAAAGCATCACTCCCAGATCCTCCCCCCCACCCCCCCAACCTATATCCCCTGCAGATACCATGGACAATCCACCTCATCGGTACATCTTTGGACTGTAGGAGGAAATCGGACCACCAGGAGGAAACCCATGCAGACATGGGGAAGATGTGTAAATTCCATGCAGACAGTTGGTCGAGGGTAGAATTGAACTTGGGTCACTGGCTCTGTGATGCATCAGTGATAACCACTGAGCCACCACACCACCCTTTGGTCCACCATTTGCCATGGCAGATTTTGAACCCAGGCACCAAGATCATTACTGGGATCTCTGAATTTATAGACCAGTGACAATACTGCTAGGCCATTGCCTCCCCGTTAAGGTGAGCTAGGGACCTAGAAAGACCTAGAATGGTCCAAGGAGCCAAGGCCACCTTGCATGTTGACAAGGAAACAATTCAATGATTCTGCAAAGCCTGCTCAATGCAATTTGCCTTATGGACAAAAGTAGAGGCAAAAATGAGAAGCTGGAAAGCAAAGGAATCATGAAACCTATCCAGTTTGCAGATTGAGCAACACCAGTCATACTGATGGTGAAGCTCAAAGGGTTGGTTCAGATTTGTGGGGATTTCAAACAAATGGTAAACAGCTTTTAACAGCTGAAAAAATACCCAATCCCCCACATAGACTATTTTATATGCAAAGCTGGCAGGGGGTGCTGTCCACAACAAAGCTGGACATGAGCCATGCACACTTGCAATTGCAGTTAAATGAGACTTCTCAGAAGTATGCTATGACTAATACACATAAAGGCTTGTACCAATATACAAGATTGCCATTTGAGGTCAGCCTGTGCAATTTTTCAGCAAATGATGGAGAACATTTAAAAGGTTTAATCCAGGTCACTATTTATCTAGATGATGTGCTAATAACTTTGAAGTTCAATAAAGAGGACTTATAGAATTTGGACATAGTCTGTAGGTGTTTCTCCCAACTCTGGTGCACACTTTAGAATGGAACAATGTTTCGTCCAGGCACCCCAAGTGACCTACTTGGGCTATAGAGTCGACAAGATCAGGTTATACACGTTGGAAGATAAAGCAAGGATGATCAAAATTGCCCCAGCTCCCTTGTCTGTACCGGAGCTTAGGTCTTTCCTTGGGTTCTTGAATTATTACGGAAAGTTCATACGTAACCTAACCTCCATTCTGGCATCTTTGCATCAACTTTGGTAAAATAGGTCAACTTTGGAAATGGTCACATAGCCAAGCCATAGCTTGGGAATTGAAGAAACAACTATTCTTCCCTAAGGTATCAGCACACTATCATCCCAAGTGAGATCTGGTATTGACATGTGATATCTCCTGGTACAGCATCTGGGTAGGATTAGCTCATTGGTGGCACAAAGGAAAGGAACACCCAATAGTGTATGCATTCAGGACTTTGGCTAACGCAGAGCTCAGATAGAGAAGGAAGGTTTGGTGATCATAGTTGGAGTCTGAAAAGTTCCACCAATATCTTTACGGATGTAAATTTGTAATAATAATGGACCGCAAACCATGCTAGGTCTATTTAAAGAGGACACGGCAGTGTCGCCCGAAGCTTTAGGCTGAATTCAGCAGTGGGCTCTAATACTAAGTTGGAACACTGTCCGAGAGGCCAAGTAGAAATACAGATGCATTGAGTTGCCTCCTGTTGGCAGATATGCCATCAGTGATACCACCACTAGAAGAGTCCATAATGGTTTTAAATTTTCTGGACACACTTCCAGTCACAGCTGACAATATCAGACTTTGGACGCAGAAAGTCTGGCAAAATTGAAATAGCTGGTGGTGGTGGATGAGACCAAATGGCCGTGACAACCAGAATTGAAACCTTTATGGACCCGTAGAACCTGATCACAGTAGAGGACAGCACATTATTATGGGGAGAAAAAGTGATTGTCCCAAGTAAAGGTTGCCACCAGATACTGGCTGAACCTCACCAGGGTCGTCCAAGAGTTTCCAACATGAAAATGCTAATGAGATGTATGGTGGTTAGGATAGGATGCTGACATAGCTGCATTAATGGGGCAGTGCCCAGAGCACCAACAGGACAAAAATTGCCACCAGCAGCTCCTCCACATTCATGGGAATGGCTGGGTAAACCCAGGGCTCCGTTTCACATCAACTATGCAGGTCTCTCCATGGCTCAATGTTCTTAGTCATTGTGGATACCCACTCAAAGTGGTTGCATGTGCATCGAGTTCTTTATCAAACATGGTATGATGATAGAAACACTGTGCACATCCTTTGCAATATACAGACTCCCGGAAGCATTGGCAACAGATAACGGGCCATTGTTTACCAGCAGGGAGTTGGAATATCTCCGAAAGTCATATGGTATTCGTCATGTAAGAACAGCTCCATACCACCCATCGTTCAATGGTCTGGCAGAAAGAGCAGTCCAAACTTTAAAGGCAGGCTTAAGAAAACAGCCTACAGCTTCAGTAGATACCAAGCTGTCCTGGTTCCTGTTTGATTATAGGACCATCCCTCATGCTCGCTAATGCTGATCTGATCTTGCTAACATTGATCTCCCATAATACACACCCTGTGCAATGTTTCCTGTATGCCTCTGTCAAAGTCTTTTTGATCTGTACATCCTTGCTTACTATGATCTGCTTGTAAACAAAGCTTTTTGCTGCACCTCAGTACATGTGGCAATAAATAAATAAATAAGTAAATAAATCACGCGACTACATGGATAGGTCTAGCAGAGTTGCTGATGGAGCCAAAACTCTGCACCTGATTAAATTTGATCTTCCCAGACCTGGGGGAAGGGTAAAACTATCAGGAATACCAATGCCAGACTCAAAAACTCTGTTAAGTGAGAAAGACAGTTTCCTTCGAGGGGCCAAGTTGAGTGTCGGTAACACAAGAATAACCCTGCATTGATAATAGGCCTAGATAATGCAAGGTCAATTCCAGTGTTGTATAAAATTTGGGTGGATGTGATAGTCCTTAACAAGCACATGGACCAAATGAAAGCTGCAAACTTACAAACAGTACAGGAGTAAAATGTGCCCACCTCCTCGACTGCTTTTCTGACTGTCCCGGAAGCTGTGTGTTCTCCCTCTCCATCAAGCATTGAAGAGACCTTGGTTTCTAAGATGGACACTGCAGATGTCGCCATCTCAATGCCTTTGACAGCTGAAGAGGAGAATGAAGTTCTTCCAAGACTCTCCGGGTACAAGAGGCAAGCTGCTGCATGTTACACGCTAGGTAAAAAACAAGGACTGCAGATGCTGGAAACCAGATTCTAAATTAGAGTGGTGCTGGAAAAGCACAGCAGTTCAGTCAGCATCTGAGCAGCAGGAAAATCGACGTTTTGGGCAAAAGCCCTTCATCAGGAATAGAGGCAGAGTGCCTGCAGGGTGAAGAGATGTTACACGCTGCCTGTGAGAGGCAGAGTTGACGCAACCTGACACAATGCTAATACAGAGAATTACAAAAAATACAACCAGCTCAAGTCCTCGAACCCAGCGGGGGAGGGATGTAGTGATTGTATCGATCTCTTGTTAAATGAATTCCCTGACTGGGGCTGTTAATCTGATCCAGAGAGCCCTGGCTGACAGGTATAAACAGGAGTGTCAGAGGTTCTGTCCACTCTGAGAGCTGGTTCTGAGGACGCGGGATCAGCATTAAGAACAGTCCACATGTAAATAAAGGGTGACTTGGTGAGGTGATACTGACCTCTGTGGAATTATTTCAGACAGTTCCAACTTTTCTTAAATCAACATTTTCAGCAATATTGTGGCAAACCTCTGAACCCAGACCTCATGGCTTAGAGGCAGGGACACTCACCAACAGTTCAGTTTTCTTTACATATCCAAAAATGCTTTCATACACAACTGCATCGGTTTTTTTCCATATTATTTTTCACCTGTTATCAACAACCTCTAAATAACCCATTTCTAATTAATCAAATTACTTGCAAAGCCTCTGTTAAGGGATCTTAAAACCATGAAGCAATCAACCCACCACTCCCCCACTCTGCATGTTTTTTAGGATTCAAATCCAGGTCCCTGGAACATTACCTGTGTCTCTGGATTAGTAGTCTAGCGACAATACCACTTGATCATCTCTTCCCAATGAGATTTATTGACAGTTCACAGATATTCTTGAATCAACCCATTCAGAGATGTCATAACACATATCTGCAACAGGTGTACCTGAAACCATTCCTCCTACCACTGGCTCTTAGGACTGCTCTAACTGATAATTTAAATGGTTTCTAATCAACCTGTTTAGAGATGTTCTTACACACACATCTGGATAGGTAAGACCTGAGCCAGGCCTCCTGGCTCAAAAGTAGAGATATTACCCATGACACCAAGCCCTAACTGACACTTTATATTTCGTAATTAACCTATTCGGAGGCCTTATTACGTGCCTCCAGAGCAGGTGGGATATAAACCTGGTCCTCCTGGCCCAGAGACAGCAACATTACCTCTGTGCCACAGCCCCATTTCCAATTCTTAGTTCATATTCAAGACTTAACTTAATTTGTCATCCTTCATACTTGTCAGTGGGCTATTCCTTATGATGGTAATGCCACAGGCTCAGCTCTACTCCTCATCCCAGGCCTATATTGTACATTTCCAGTTGCATTTCGATCAGGAGCAGGGTTTCAAGGTGCTAAGGCTGATTGTAATACTGCTGTAACTGTTTTAGATGAGGTAGCAAAAGATCTGCAAGATACATATTAACAACTAAAAAAAATTAAAACTCAATCTCTTTTTTATATTACTGATTATTACTGATTATGTGTTAGTTCCTCATGACTGTGCTCATTTTCTGGTGATGAATTTATTGCTTTATAGGAGTTATATTTGACCAAGTCAAGATCATAAGATCTAAAGTTGGTTAATGAAGTGAAAGTTGCATGATACCATGAGTGGGTTTTTCACTTGCTTGACATATGATACATTTTTTTTATGTTTATGCTTTTTTGTTTCTATCTTTCTATATTTACCTCCTTTGCTGCCTCTCTTAATTCAATTTATGTTCTTATTTTTGTTTCCTTTTAGATGGAAGAATATATGTGGTGTGAAGTAGAAATCAGTCACCAGAGGCTGTGGGCTATTTTTGGAGTAGGAACTGTTGAAGAAATATGACCCATTGCAGATCCCTTTACCAAATGCCAATGTACTCATTACGCGTGCAAATGCATCCATTTCCTCATATTGGGACCCTTGGAAATCCCAATGCAAAGACTTGATTTGTCCAGGAAATTTAAACTTCTGATGGGCAATTAATCCGCATCCAAAATCTTCTGAAAATGTCTCCAACTCTGAGCGAGTGTTGGACTATTGTCTTACTTAGCTGAAGTCTTGCTAAGGAACATAGAAAATACTAGAAGGATTTGCACCATTTTAAACACCATGATAATTAAATAACTGATGATGGATGAGGGGAGCATGTGGCTTCAGCTGCTTCTTCAATGACCTTCCCTCCATCAGAAGGTAAGAAGCAGGGGTGTTTGTTGATGATTGCATAATGTTCAGCATCGTTCATGACTCCTCAGATATTGAAGCAATCCGTGTTCAAATGCAACAAGATCTGAACATTATCCAGGCTTGGGCTGACAAACAGTAATTAACATTCATACCAATCAAATGCCAGACAATGAGCATCTCCAATAAGAAACAAACAAACTGCCCCTTGGCATGCAATGGTGTTATCGTCTCTAAATCCACCACTATCAACATCTTGGGGGCTTATCATTGACCAGAAACTTAACTGGATTCATCATATAAATATGCAGTGAATAATTCACCTATTGACACCCCAGAGCCTGTCCACCCTCTACATGGCAAAGGTCAGGAGTATGATGGAATACTTCCCACTTGCCTGGATGCATGCAGCTCCAACAACATGCAAAAAGTTTGACACCATACAGGACAAAGAAGCCTGCTTGATAGGCACCACATCCATGACCATCCACTCCATTTACCACTGGCACTCAGTAGCTGCAGTGTGTACTATCTACAAGACGCACTGCAGAAATTCACCGAGGAACCTTAGACGGCATCTTCCAAACCCACAACAACTTCCATCCAGAAGGACAAGAGTAGCAGATACATGGGAACACCACCAGCTGCAAGTTCCCCTCCAATCTATTCACTATACTGACTTGGAAATACATTGCTGCTCCTTCACTGTCATTGGGTCAAAATCCTGGAATTCCCTCCTTAAGGGCATTGTGGATCAACTACAGGACATAAACTGCAGCAGTTTAAGAAGTCAGCTTGCTATCACTTTCTCAAGGGCAACCAGGGACAGGCAATAAAAAAAAGATGCTGGCCAGCCAGAGAAACCCACACCCCACAAGTAAAGAAAACAAAATACTCTAAGATAGTGTCACAAGGTGAGGAACATTGGAGGCTGTTTGAAGTCAGTGGCAAGCTAAGGTCACTCGGTCCTCGCTCCGCCTTCCACATTGAGAATTCAAGGCATGTAGTTTGCTTAGATGGAAATCTGCAGATTAATGAGATGAAATGAGTAGGTTGTTAACAAGCAATAATGCCCCTTAAAGCAATCACCATGTTCTGGCAAGATTTACATCTCGCTGGCTGGAACGTAGTTAAAGGATACAAGTTGTTCCTGGTGTCGAGAAATGCCTCACCAAACTTCTCATTTGCTTCTGCCACATTTTTCTCCATAGCCCATATTGTTCATGCCCCAATAAGATTCTGCCCTTTGAATATTTTTAAAGCAGCATTAGATAGATTCTTGATAAACAAGGGAATGAAAGGTTATCAGGGTTAGGCATGAAAGTGAACTAGACAGAACAACCACGGTCTTATTGAAAGGAGGAGGGGGCTCAAAGGGACACTTAGGTGATTTTTATGTTCATATGTAAGTTGTCAACAATGCCTACTTCTCATGAAAATTAAAAAAGACATTTTTTTAAATGATGCAATTCAAAAACTGGGGCAAGTGCCAATAATTCTTTGCCCTTTTTTTAACATTCCTTTCACTATTCTGTACCCTTTAGATAAAGCAATGATAACAACATTAACTGTAAGTTATTTCTTGCTTCCAAAAGCTCTTTCATCAATCATTAACTTCTTATCTTTTCATACACATCTCAACCAAAGAGCTGATGGATTTTAGATGGCTAGTACTCAATTTTCTATCCTCAAGACTGTAGAATACTACTACAGTGCTTTTATCTTTTATAACATTGTTTTGTTCACTTGCAAGTGCCTGAGTGATAAGGTAGTTCATTTTTCCTTGAAGGGAGTGAGTTGAGATTTATAATGGTTGAGCAAGGGAGCTGTCATCAAATGTTAGCTGTGCCTCTTTAATTAATTAACCATCCAATTTTTATGTTCATACTCCTGACATACAGTCAGGCAAGACCTTTGGCTTTTTAGAGACCACTGATTGTTTTTAAAAACTAACAACTAAAATACATGTTCAGCTCTATTACGGTATTGTTAAAATGACAAACATATAAAATAAAAAGTGAAATAAAACAGACTGAACTTAAAACAGAAATGCTAAGTGACTCAATAGGACAACCTAATGAGAGGTCTATACCTGAAATATTAATATATCTGCTCTGTCCCAGGTATTGACTGGCATGCTGCATGTCTTGGGCATTCCTTTGTTTTTTTTTGTTTCAGGAATATGTGAACTATGCCACTTTATTGGCTACGTGCAAAAGATATAAGAACCAAGGGAGTAATAGTTATAATTTATGACACACAAAACTGTGGAGCCATTGACTCATTATTTGGCAGAAGCACGATCAGCTCTTGCATAAAACAAAATCTCAACCACAGATTTCAAGCAATAAATATTGATATGACCCCTTTATCAACAGCTGGTATATTATAGGTACTGCTACTTTGTTTTATTGATTGGAATGTCTGGTATTCTTTTGAACATTTTACTGTCATGTTGTAAAATTTCTTTACGTACCTTTGACTTATGAAAATAACTTCATAAAAATGAAAGCTTGTACACAGTGAAAGAAGAAAAATGATATTTGATGCAAGACTTAAACACATGGATAGCCTAAACATGGATTCTTTATTATGCTAGTATTAGGTCTTTACAAATATGAAGGAAAATTAATATTTGATTCAGAAAAGAAAATAATTACATGGAGTTACCTTATAGATGACATCTGCTTCACATCTGAGTTCCCCTGCTCATTACCATCCCTCACTAACATGCCTTTAAGACTCCATTGTCAACCTTCCTCCTTAAGACCTACCATCTGGCAATTATACTGAGGGCGCAGTGACCATTCACTAAGCAATTTTGTGATCAGCAGCTTTGATTGCACATGATGGCTAAGTTTTCAGGTCCACATCCACTGGCAGCCTTCTCTTTTTTCCATCACCATTTGGGCAAATTGGATCTAGATCAGGTAAGTAAAAACAATGACTGCAGATACGTGGGCGGCACGGTGGAACAGTGGTTAGCACTGCTGCCTCACAGCGCCTGAGACCCGGGTTCAATTCCCGCCTCAGGCGACTGACTGTGTGGAGTTTGCACATTCTCCCCGTGTCTGCGTGGGTTTCCTCCGGGTGCTCCGGTTTCCTCCCACAGTCCAAAGATGTGCAGGCCAGGTGAATTGGCCATGCTAAATTGCCCATAGTGTTAGGTAAGGGGTAAATGTAGATGTAGGGGTATGGGTGGGTTACGCTTCGGCGGGGCGGTGTGGACTTGTTGGGCCGAAGGGCCTGTTTCCACACTGTAAGTAATGTAATCTAATCTAATCTAATACTGGAAACCAGATTCTGGATTAGTGGTGCTGGAAGAGCACAGCAGTTCAGGCAGCATCCAAGGAGCAACAAAATTGACGTTTCGGGCAAACGCCCTTCATCAGGAATAAAGGCAGAGAGCCTGAAGTGTGGAGAGATAAACTAGAGGACGGTGGGGGTGGGGAGAAAGTAGCATAGAGTACAATAGGTGAGTGGAGGAGGGGATGAAGGCGATAGATCAGGGACGAGAGGGTAGCGTGGATAGGTGGAAAAGGAGATAGGCAGGTAGGACAAGTCCAGACAAATCATGGGGAGAGTGCTAAGCTAGAAGTTTGGAACTAGGGTGAGGTGGGGGAAGGGGAAATGAGGAAACTGTTGAAGTCCACATTGATGCCCTGGGGTTGAAGTGTTCCGAGGCAGAAGATGAGGCGTTCTTCATCCAGGCGTCTGGTGGTGAGGGAGCAGCAGTGAAGGAGGCCCAGGACCTCCATGTCCTTGGCAGAGTGGGAGGGGGAGTTGAAATGTTGGGCCACGGGGCGGTGTGGTTGATTGGTGTGGGTGTCCCGGAGATGTTTCCTAAAGCGCTCTGCTCGGAGGCGCCCAGTCTCCCCAATGTAGAGGAGACCACATTGGGAGCAATGGATACAATAAATGATATTTGTGGATGTGCAGGTAAAACTTTGGATGTGGAAGGCTCCATTAGGGCCTTGGATAGAGGTGAGGGAGGAGGTGTGGGCACAGGTTTTACAGTTCCTGTGGTGGCAGGGGAAGGTGCCAGGATGGGAGGGTGGGTATAGGGGGGTGCCTCCTAGCAGAGCGCCAATCAACCACACCGCCCCGTGGCCCAACATTTCAACTCCCCCTCCCATTCTGCCAAGGACATGGAGGTCCTGGGCCTCCTTCACCGCCGCTCCCTCGCCACCAGATGCCTGGAGGAAGAACGCCTCATCTTCCGCCTCGGAACACTTCTACCCCAGGGCATCAATGTGGACTTCAACAGTTTCCTCATTTCCCCTTCCCCCACCTCACCCTAGTTCCAAACTTCCAGCTCAGCACTGTCCCCATGACTTGTCCGGACTTGTCCTACCTGCCTATCTCCTTTTCCACCTATCCACTCCACCCTTTCCTCCCTGACCTATCACCTTCATCCCCTCCCCCACTCACCTATTGTACTCTATGCTACTTTCTCCCCACCCCCACCCTCCTCTAGCTTATCTCTCCATGCTTCAGGACTCTGCCTTTAGTCCTGATGAAGGGCTTTTGCCCAAAACGTCGATTTTGCTGCTCCTTGGATGCTGCCTGAACTGCTGTGCTCTTCCAGCACCACTAATCCAGACCCTGGATCTAGATCAGTCAAGTCTCTAGTGGTCATATGATCGGCAATCGTGTGAGAATAGAGATATATTTCCAAGTCAGGATAGTGAATAGATTGTAAAGGAGCTTGCAGTTGGTGGTGTTCCCATGTATCTGCTGCCCTTGTTCTTCTAGACCAAAGTGGTTGGACGTTTGGAAGTTGCTATCTAAGAATCTTTGACAATTTACTGCAATACATCTTGTAGATCATACACACTGCTGCGACTGAGCATCTATGGTGGAGGGAATGGACATTTGTGGATGTGGTGCCAATCAAGTGGACTGCTTTGTCCTAGATGATGTCAAGCTTCTTGAGTATTGTTAAAGTTGCACTCATCCAGGCAAGTGGGGTGTATTCCATCACACTACACTCCAGACTTGTAGATGGTGGACAGGCTTTGAGGAATCATGAGTTGAGCTACCTGCTGGAGTACTCCTAGTCTCTGACCTGCTCCTGTAGCCTTTGTATTTATATGGCAAGTCCAGTTGAGCTTCTAATCAATGGTGAACACCCCAGGTTGTTAGTAGTGAGGGAATCTGTGATAGTAATGTCATTGAATGTCAAGGATATAAAATAAGCCTTCACATGCTGGTGTCCAACTCCCTGTGATGCTCCATACATCTTTTCCTATTGCTTCCTTCAGCATTCTCTGATATCCTCTCTACATTATGGAGTGGGGCTGCCATCTGTACATTGTTTTCTCAAATTTCTTGTGGCAACCAACTGGATGAAGGTTCTATGAACTAGAAAGCATGAAGAGAAATCCCCAAAAAAAGTGCATTCTCGTCTGTATTTGTATCTTTAACATATGTTTCTCTTAACAATAGTCAACTGAGCTGGACTCATAAATTGGACAAAGCTGATCATGATTATATTTCCAGATTCTTCTGAAACCCTGTCTTATGTAGGCATTTAAACTAATCTTAACATAAAGGAGACTCGAGAAAAGCTATTTGCTTCCAGCCAGCTCTGGAACAAGAAAACATTAATGCACATTTTACTAAAATGAGCACTAAGGCTTTTGCAGTTCATAGAATCCCTTCAGTGTGGAAACAGGTCCTTCAGCCCAACAAGTCCACACCGACCCTCCGAGGAGTAACCTATACAGACCCATTACTCTACATTTATCCCTCTCTAATGCACCTAACCTACACATCCCGGAACACTTTGGACAATTTAGCTTGGCCAATTCACCTAACCTTCACATTTTTGGATTGTGGGAGGAAACCAGAGCATCCAGAGGGGACCCATGCAGACACGGGCAAAACATGCACACAGACAGTTGCCTGACATTGGAATCAAACCCAGGTCCCTGGTGCTGTGAGGTAGTAGTGCTAACCACTGAGCCACTGTGCCACCCATCACTCATAATGGATATTTTAATGGGGCAGATAATGATCCATGTTTAACTTTTCACGACCTTCCAGTTAGACCACTGAAATCAGCAACCAGAGGTGCCTGTCGTTAGCAAATGACTGAATTCAGAACTCGTTGAATTGCTTATTTACACAATGCTGGTTCTATGTCAGTAAGTCTTTGACATACAGACCGAATGCAGGACTGGAGGCTGAGTTGGCAGATTGTCTCAAACTTCCATCTCTGTCTTAAGTTATTGGCCAGAAAGAAGCCCAAATATAACCTGCACAAAGGAAAATTATTGAGCCCAGCTCACAAAAGAAAACTTATTGGACACTAATCTCTAGGAAGTTGTAATTCCGTGAACTGATTTTTTTTATACCTTTGGATTTATTAAAGATTGTAAATTGCAAGTTATCCCCTCTCCTGTCTTATCTTTTTTTAATTTCCTGAGCGCTTGTCTGTGTGTGTATGGAATAGCAAACGATTCCACTATGCTTTGAGCGTTTTGTTAATAAAGCTTACTTTTGATTATCTTAAATGTTTTTGCTGTGGTTTAGTTCAAAGATTGGAATCTGAAAACCAGAGTTTGAGGATTAGCGTTTGGTCTACCTCAGTTAGGATGGGATTAAAAGGGAAAAGTAGCAAAGCAAAAATTACTGTGACGTCTTGGGTTTAATCAGGGAAAAGCAATCATAATTTAAACTCACCCCATACCCCTTCCATCTGTGACAGAACCCACCCAGTTCTTCACTCCACTACTGCTCAGATTTTCTCATTGGCAGGAGTCATGCCTTCCAATGACACGAATAAGGCACCACATTTTTGTTTCCAGAAAGGTTGGTATTCCTGTGGTTTGACTTTCAAGCTGAACTACAAAAGTAGGCAAAGGCTGCATTTAGGCAGCATCCAAGGACCAGTAAAATCGACGTTTTGGGCAAAAGCCTTTCATCAGGTTCCTGATGATGGGCTTTTGCCCGAAACGTCGATTTTACTGCTCCTCGGATGCAGCCTGAACTGCTGTGCTCTTCCAGCACCACTAATCCAGAATCTAGTTTCCCGCATCTGCAGTCATTGTTTTTACAAAGGCTGCATTTAGTCTTTCAAAGGCCCCTTCAAATATCCAGCCAAAGATAACAGATAAGAATATACAGGAGAGACTGGAATTCAGGTCACCAAAATCTTTATCCATCACATGCATGAAAGTGACAGGGGCATAACAGAGCCTAAATTGCATTTATAAAGTCACCTGGTGCTAGCTAGGAATGCTCATCTTTTTGATGTCTTGTTCAGTGAAGGATAGCCGGTTATAATCCAGAAAACTTTGCTCATTTAAGAACTTCTAATGCCTCTTCAGCTGGAAGTAGAAGATAAGCTTTCTTCGGGAGTCTTTGCATTGAGCATCTGAAAATTGACACTGAGCCTCAATTTTTCATTTTTCTTTCTCATGAGGAGTGTGATATTTTTTGGATGACACCTCACTGCAAAGTAGTTCCAGATGTCCTCCCAGCAAAGGCATTGGATCTGGTGTAAGGAATTTTTATTGGACTGTCATGGTGAGTCCCAATATTATCACCATCTTTACTGAAAGTTGTTCTATTATTTTTTCATTCATTCCAGGATTTGGGCATCAATGTCTAACCGAGAATTTATTACTCATCCCTGAATGCCCAGAGGGCAGTTAAGAGTCCACCTCATTATTGTGGGTCTAGAGTCACATTTTAGCCACATCAAGTAAGGATGGAAATTCCCTCACTAAAGGGCATTAGTGAACCAGTTGGGTTTTTCCAACAATCGACAATGGTTTCATGGTCACCATTAGACTCTTAATTCCACCATCTGCCAAGGTGGGATTTGAGAAAGGTCTTCAGAACATTACCTGGGTCTCTGGATTAACGGTCCAGTGATAATACCACTCGGCCATTGCCTCTCCCATTTGAGAAGAGCTCAGGCAAACTGCTTCCCGAGGACTCCTTCAACTTGCCAAAATCCATATTTGAAATGAGGTTAGAGATGTCCCTTCCAGTTGGTCATTGTCCATGATAGTTTAAGGTCACCTACAGGTGCTCTTTGCTGGAAGTAAACATCTTCATCACTGAAATTGTCACCCTGCAGAGGTACCTGACCACTTCCTCTCACAGTGATGAGTACAATCCAGAGTTATTGCAAATGGGGACTCAGCTACATGTGACAAGTGACACTTTAGCAAAGCTCAACATTGGCCAGTTGGATACAGCTAGCATGAGCCTTCAAGAGAAGTCACAGTGCTGTGGAGTAAAAGAACAAATTGATTTCCTGTTACACAAATAGTTCTAAAGTCCTATACAGACTGATGTACACCTTGAGTGCATGGAACAAGAGCAGAGTCCCCTTAGACCCATTGGCTAACCTGGTAATGTACTACTCATATTGGATACAATTGGATACAGTTTGTACTTTCCAACACCCTGTTATCTCTTTTCATGAACTGAAAATGTGTTGCTGGAAAAGCGCAGCAGGTCAGGCAGCATCCAAAGAGCAGGAGAATCAACGTTTCGGGCATGAGCCCTTCTTCAGGAAGGGCTCATGCCCGAAACGTCGATTCTCCCGCTCCTTGGATGCTGCCTGACCTGCTGCACTTTTCCAGCAACATATTTTCAGCTCTGATCTCCAGCATCTGCAGTCCTACTTTCTCCTATCTTTTTTCATGGTCAACCTCAACAATTTCAACTTTTTTCCTTGAGATGATAACGACTGCAGACGCTGGAAGTCAGGATTGATAAAACATTGAGCTGGAAAGGCACAGCAGGTCAGGCAGCATCCATGGAGCAGGAGAATCGATGTTTAGGGATCCAACTTCTTACTTCTCTTAAAGTACTGCTGGGTCTGAAACTGCCAGAAAGCTCTGGCAATGAGAAGTGTCATTGAGGATTGATAGGGAGGCCTCAATGTTGCCATGATAAGGGTTATCTGACCACTACAAATTGAGACATGGAAGAAGAAAGAAATGTCAACAGCTCATTTCCCTCAACAATGTGCTCTTGGGAAAAACTGACAACATTAAAACCTTGACTCCAATGATAGTTATCCTGTGCTAAAGTTTTTCTGATCATCAGTGACAAATGATATTGGAGTATTTTATCTAACAATAAAAGAAGTGTAATACTACATGAATGAATTACCAGTTTGCTGTCTTGTCTAAATTAAGTCAAACTACTAATTTCCTCCAAATGTTGATGTTGTATATTTGGTATAATACTCAACTGAAGCAAAGGTTTGAATCTCTAACCTGTTAGAAAATGTGGATAAACCACTTGTATAGATAACAAGGTTGAGTTGTGTGCTTATTTCAGACTTTAGACTATTGCAACATTTGAGCAAGGTTTTTTAAATTGATCTTTAAGACATTAAGATAATTTTAGAATTTGAATTTTAAGTACCGTTAATACTTGAAAGGAATGTTGTAAATATTTTATATGCCTTATAATATGTCCTTGATACCCATGTCCTATCACCCTTGGTTGATATTCTTTGATAACAATATAATTATGAAAAATATCAGTAAATACAGTATTCAGTGGAGCCACATCTCATCATTCATTGGGTCACATCCTTTGACCATGTACTGTTTTTGAGTAATCAGTAATTTATTTAGGGGACAAATTCCACTCTTAGGTTTCAGATCATTCTTAATGGCAACTTATACTACTGCTACCTTTAACAATCATTAATAGGCTTTCAATGATCCCTCATATACTAAATTAAAAAATAGAAAGAACTGTGGATGCTGTAAATCAGAAACAAAAGCAGAAATTACTGGAAAAGCTCAGCAGGTCTGGCTGCAGTTACAAAGGGAAATAAAAGTTAATGTTTCGGGTCTAATTCTGAAGAAGGATTACTGGAACTGAGATGTTAACTTTAATTTCTCTTCACTGATACTGCCAAAGCTGCTGAGCTTTTCCAGCAACTTCTGTTATTGGTCCCTCATGCATTGTTGGTTTTCTTTGAATTATAGAATGATATGTCACAGAATGAACCATTCAGCCTATTGTGCCTGTGCTAGTTGTTTTGAAAAGCGAGACAATTAATCCCATTCTCCAATCCTTTACCCACAGCCCTACATTTTTCCCCATTTGGGTCATGTGTCACATCGAAGAGAAATGCATGATGTTTCATCATTTTTGATTTTCGATTCAAGGACAAATAAGACGCTGCTGGGATTACACTTCAATTGCAGCTAGGTTTCTAGATAGCTTTATTAATGACCTGCATGAACAATCTGAACCATGTAAACATGAAAATTGGCAATCACATTTGTGAATGTATCTTCACTGCCTTTTAGCTAAATTAGTCATTGAACTTCTTCAATCTAATGAGGAACTAACTCTAGAACAAACAGTTCAAGTAGCAATGGACAGAAAGTCTAAAGAATTGTTCCAGAAACAATATGCAGCAGAAGTTTCACTCAAACACAACATTCCACAGACAGTGTTGACTATTAAAGGAATGAAATCATTTAGAAAATAGAACAAAGAAAATTACAGTGCAGTACAGGCCCTTTGGCCCTCAATGTTGCACTGCCCTGTGAAACCAATCTGAAGCTTATCTACCCTACACTATTTCATTTTCATCCATATGTTTATCCAATGACCATTTAAATGCCCTTAAAGTTGGCAGGTCTACTACTGTTGCAGGCAGGGCATTCCATGCCCCTACTACATTCTGAGTAAAGAAACTACCTCTGACATATTTCCTATATCTATCACCCCTCAATTTAAAGCTATGTCCCCTCGTGCTAGCTATCACCATCTGAGGTAAAAGGTTCTCACTGTCCATCCTATTTAACCCTCTGATTATCTTGTATGTCTCAACTAAGTCACCTCTCAAATTTCTTCTCTCTAACAAAAACAGCGTCAGGTCCCTCAGCCTTTCCTCATAAGATCTTCCCTCCACAGCCAGGCAATATCCTAGTAAATCTCCTCTGAACCCTGCCAAAGCTTCCACATCCTTCCTGTAATGTGGTGACCAGAACTGTATGCAATACTCCAAGTGCAGCCAAACCAGAGTTTTGTACAGCTGCAACATGACCTCATGGTTCTGAAACTCAATCCCTCTACCAATAAAACCTAACACACTGTATGCCTTCTTAACAACCCTATCAACCTTGGTGGATCTATGTACATGGACACTAAGATCTCTCTGCTCATCTACACTACCAAGAATCTTACCATTAGCCCAGTACTCTTTATTCCTGTTGCTCCTTTCAAAGGGAATCATTTCACAGTTTTCCACATTAAACTCCATTTGCTACCTCTCAGCCCAGCACCGCAGCTTACCTATGTCACTCTGTAACCTGCAACAACCTTCCGCACTATCCAGAGCTCCACTGACCATAGTGTCATCTGTAAATTTACTAACCCATCCTTCTATGCCCTCACCTAGGTCATTTATAAAAGTGACAAACAACAGTGGCCTCGAAACAGATCTTTCCAGTACACCACTAGTAATTGATCTCCAGGATGAACATTTCCCACCAATCACCACCCTTTGTCTTCTTTCAGCTAGCCAATCTCTGATTCAAACCGTTAAATCACCCTCAACCCCATGCCTCCATATTTTTTGCAACAGCCTACCATGGGGAACCTTATCAAACACCTTACTGAAATCCATATACACCACATCAACAGCTTTACCTTCATCCACCTGTTTGGTCATCTTCTCAAATAACTCAATAAGATTTGTGAGGCACAACCTACCCTTCACAAAACCATGTTGACTATCTCTAATCAACTTATTCCTTTCTAGATGATTATAAAGCCTATCCCTTATAATCTTTTCCAACACTTTACTCTTAAAACACTTTAAGAAGTAAACTTATTTGAAAAATATTCAGTATGAATTTGAAAAACAATCAAAATGAAATCTCAGGTAAGCTGCTGCTACAGTTACAGGTGTGGCTTCCAAATCCCAGATCCATAAAGACAATATCATCCAGCGTTGCATCCACAATGTATTCATTGTAGGAAAAGGAGTCACTTTTTGGAGACATACTCCAATCTCGATGAACAAACTAAGAATCAAACCAAATTGCTGCCAGGCCAATATGTAAATTCATGTCTCTTGGAACAAAACATTGAAGTGCTGGTCAATTTTGCAATGGAACAGATTTCATTGAGAACAGCATTGCACATAAACAACATTACTCTTTTCTCAGAGGATTACACAATCCAGAAGCTAATGTTGGAGAAGAAATGACTCAACTTGCTGTACATTCCTGCAAGTACACCAAAACAAGACCCTCCAGCAAACACTGCTGATCTAATATAAGCTAGCAAAGAAAAAGAAAACTCATCAATTTTATCTTGCATTTATATACCTTATTATAGTATTTTAGAGTTCACTTATCAACATAGGTGTATCAAGTCAAAGGTTTGGGGAGAGTCAGGAGATATTTTAAAAAAAGAAATGTGGTTTATTTTATCAAAAGAAGTAATTTAGATAACTCAGCTGTGAATGCATAAAACTGTTAACCAGTGTTTATGAATGGAGGATGGGTGTTTTGTAAGGATGCTATGACCTCAGAGTCATCTTGTGATAATGTCATGGAGAATTTCCTCATTAGGCAAAAATACTGAGTGAAATTAAAAACAAGAAGAGAAACATGAACAGGGAAGCATGTGGAGTAGGCTGACTAGCATTAGGCAGTAGAGAGAAATTTTAATTGCTAGTACGTGCATTTTGAACCTTTTTGCTTCATAGTAATTGTTAGCTATAATTTGATGTGGATATTATTCTTGTCAAATAAAAACTTATGTTTAAGGAAACAGAGATAAAGCTGTCTAAACTGCTCTTTTGAAATGATTTGGATGTGCTGGTGTTGGACTGGGGTGCATAAGGTTAAAAATCACCCAACATCAGGTTATAGTCCAACAGGTTTATTTGGAAGCATTAGCTTTCAGAGCACAGCTCCTTCTTCAAGTGGTTGTGATTAAGGTTGTGATGAACCACCTGATGAAGGAGCAGCGGTCTGAAAGCTAGTGTTTCTAAATAAACCGGTTTGGCTATAATCTGGTATTTTGTGATTTTTAATTTTATTGAAAGAGTGTGGTATTTGCAATGTGTCATTTTGATAATACACATATTCAAGAAGTTCATGACATAACACTTTGTTTGACTTCAGTATGAAGATAATTGTAGTGTGTACGTATGTTAACATGATGGCTTCAATGAAGCTCGCTGCTGCTTTTGAGACAGCATGTTTGCAGTGACAGTGGGACAGGTCTCATAAAATCTAATTTGATCATTTTGATGCCAATTGCTCACTATCCATATTATGGGAGCTGGCAGCTGGCAGCTGAAAACCAATATAAAAGCAACTCACCTCTCAGTGGTTCATTTTCAGAGGGACACGGGTAATTGTTCCAATGTCATTTTAAATCCAATTCCCACACTGGCACATTAGTCCTGCAGTCAGTCATACTGTTGTGCTTCAGTTGCACCTGACAGAAAGGAACTGCAATGCAGTATGAAATATATGAAATAGTAATTTTTTCAATGCTGGAAAAACTTAACTCTTAACATAATCAGACTTGGCAAAATTCTAACAGAAGTATATATTGCCAATCAGTGAGTCTGCTAAATATGTCATTAATTCCTTCACTATTAATACAAAGGACCAATTTTAGCAAATATGCTGATAATACCAAATTATCTTATTTTTAGAATAACCTTAAAAGACTTCTCTAATATTCTGGAGATCACTGGCTCCCAAGATCAAATACATTATGCTGATGTACTAATATACTCTGAAAAGCAATTACTTACCATGTCTTAATTACCCACTCATCATTCTTTCCTCTCAAATCTTTAACTTACTTATAATCAGGACTGCATTAAGTTGCTTAATTTATTACTTACCATCTAAATAAAAACAGGAGATCTTGGACTGAAATCATGCACACATCAAAATTAGTAAAGTTTCACAACAGATCTTTGAAATCCACAATTGCTTTGTGTTAATTGACTCAGCTTAGACTACTTCTGATTGCAAAGGTGATACTTTCTCGCTCTGACTAGTCACATATCAGCCATATTTCACATTACTGAAATGTGCAGTCAATTTCCATGTGTTTAATCAACTTCTTTCAGAATTCAGGAAGCCTTAGCATTCAAAACTAGCTAATCAGTACATTGACTCCTAATTTTCATTTCATCAATCTCATCATTCTTGTGCTCTGCAGTATCCTGGTATTCTGCACACTTGGAATTATGAGGTTAGTTCAGTTGGCTGGACAACGTGTTTGCAATGTAGAATGATACCAACAGCACAGATTCAATGAAGTTCTATGAAGGTTTCTCCTTTTTAACTTCTCTTCTCAGGTGTGGTGATCCTCAGGTTAAACCACACGAATGAGAGAGCAGTCCTCTGAGATTACAGTGACTTTACTATACGCATTTGTAGTGTGTAAACAAATGCTCATAAATTATGTAAAGAATATTCATTTCATATATTCACCCCCTGGCATTTTGAAATATAAGAAGCATGACTTTTGAAAATAATGGCAGAAAAATTAATTTGTTTATCGCCTTGTCTCCCACTCACTCTTCCAAATTCTCCACAAAAACGTTGAACTTTTTTCAATGACTTCCAGGGACTTCATTACGTTGCTGCTTTCCTCCCAAAGCAGTATTACATCAAGACTCCTTGTTGTTCAAAAGTGACAAGTCTGAGGTGTATCAGCAAGATTTTTTTCAGCAAGATTCCATATTGTGTCCCATTAGCTTCCTTAACATGCACTTGTGTCATGGTGTTCGCAATGCAGATATGACAAGACATCTTTAAGTAAAGCCATCCTTATTGTGACCATTTTAAACTATAAAAAATACAAGTGGATAATGAAGTGCAAAGCGGCTGTAAGGTCTAATTTATCACATTGCGACATGAGTATGAGTGCATTTCTATGTGGTGGTGCAAAATGGTAATATCACATTTGCTGCACATTCTGTACAGCACCTGATACATGGAATGAAATATCAGGTACTGAGAATAGCAGGTAGCCAAATAGATACATTTTGTGCCACAACCTAAAAAAAAATTCTACTCCATAGCATCTGGTTAAAGTGGTATCTTTTGCAGTCATATCACCTTCTGAACCCCTGTGTGGCTAATTTCTCCACACACTATTTTAAGCACTTTGGGTTTCTAGGCTAGAACTAAACACACTAATCAACTTTCAAATATCCTAATCTTGAACTTCACTAGTATGTTCCTGACACACTTATTTGTTTTCACGTGTCCTAAGAAGGGTAGTTGGATTACAGAGAGAAAACCAGGATTTGTGGGTGTTTCAAGGAACTGTGTTCAGTTTCCTTCACTATCCCTTACTAGCCATAGCCAGTTCAGCTATCCTGGTGATTAAGCAGCATGTTACATGCTTGAAAAGTTTGAAAATGAAAATCATTACTGGTGATTGACTAGTTGCTGCAAATTTGAAGTGGCACAGACCTAACTAGAGGAAACCTAGGGTAAGGCCCAGCAATTTGATTGACAAGTGCTAATCACTAACAGAAACAGATGGACTTGAACAATTATTTCCAAATTAGGAAAATACCGTATATGTTTATTTCTCTTATCATTTCTCAAGCAGCTAAATGGCAATGTGTTGCAATACACAGTCAACCATTCGATGCACCTGGACATGCCCATTACTTGCTAACACTTGACCCCATAACTCAGTTCCACTGGTGAAAAGGGCATGAAAAACCAACCACAGACAGATTCATCATCACACTCAATAATCAGCATTGTAATCAGTGCAATAGTTGAGAGAGATAATAAATGAGGGATCCACATAGTGTGAAGTGCAGCAGCTAATAGACATTGAAAGGATAACAATAAACACGGCTGCTTCAAATCCCATTTGTTCCAGAGATGTGTTATAGTACATCTGAACAGATTGTTTAAAAATATCTAGATGCAGCTGGGGGGAGAACAAATGCAAGCTCAAGATCTGCTGAAGATGGCAGAGGAACACACTGTAATGGCATTTACCTCAGGAATGGCTTTAGGCATGGAGAGCTGGGCTTTAAGCAATCATGCCATGCCTTCCGCTTTTGCAACATTATGAGACAAGACTTAAATAGTCTGCAATGTACTGTGAAACATGAAGGACTCAATGGAAACATTCATTTGGGCCCTAACATTACAACTTTTCAAGACCAGCTACTTTTTCTTTCTTGAATTCAATCTGGCCTGTATCCTTTACATGAATTGGAATACCTAAGAGATTGTGAGGATAGGGTCTTTGATTGCTTAGTAGACTTCCTATAGTCTGTTCTCTTCAAGATCAATGCATGTGCTGAAACAAAAGTTGCATATCTGCCATATGTCATGTCATGATGCATGCAGTCCTCTCTAGCAATCACAGCACATCTGCAGCCTTGCACATCCTCAAGCTCTGTCTAAGTCACAAGGGTCAATGATAGCTAGCCTCATGTCTATTCAGATTTTGCTCCTGGAAGTCAAGCGAGTTGACTCAGATACCATATTCTCATTCTCTCTAGCTCTCCAGTTGAACTTCTGGGATTTGCTGCTTCTATCTTCCTCCTTCCTCAACTTTCTAGTAGGTGTTGCCAGAACATCTCACACTTTCCGAGCTGCACAAGCATCTAGAGGTCATCAGATCAGGCAGTTTTTGACAAACTGCCAAAACCATGAACTAAGGAGAAAGTGAGGACTGCAGATGCTGGAGATCAGAGGTAAGACTGTTGTGCTGGAAAAGCACAGCAGATCATGCAGCATCTGAGGAGCAGGAGAATCGACATTTTGAGTGTAAGCCCTTCATTAGGAATGAGGCTTTTGGGCCTGGGGGGGGGAAGGAGCTGAGAGATAAAAGGGAAGGGGGTGAGACTGGGGGGAATATAGCTGAGAATGTGATAGATAGATGAAGGTGAGGGAGAAGGCGATAGGTCGGGGAGGAGGGTGGAGCAGATAGATGGGAAAGGTGATGGACAGGTCATGAGGATGGTCCTCCCCCCACTCCGCCAAGGACATGCAGGTGCTGGGTCTGATCCATCGTCAAACCCTTACCACATAATGCCTGGAGGAAGAACGCCTCATATTCCGTCTTGGGACCCTGCAACCACACAGGATCAATGTGGATTTCACCAGTTTCCTAATTTCCCCTTCCCCCACATTGTCCCAGTCCCAAGCCTCCAACACGGCACCGCTCGCATAACCTGTCCATCACCTTTCCCATCTATCCGCTCCACCCTCCTCTCTGACATATCTCACCTGCTTCTACCTAACACATTGTCAGCTACCTTCCCCTCCAACCCCACCTCCCTCCCATTTATCTCTCAGCACCCCGGCTCACAAGACTCATTCGTGATGAAGGGCTTATGTCCGAAACATTAATTCTCCTGCTCCTCGGATGCTGTGCTTTCCCAGCTATACGCTCTCAAAACTATGAACCAAGCTAAGCTGTTTTCCACTAAATTCAATTAACTAAACAATTGTTCAGATGGTTTTCGAACTGTACAACACGCTTTACTGTAGTTCAGCAAACATAGCAGTTCTGCTCTTTCCCATTAAAGTTGCTTTGGGGTCTAACCTGCATCACAGCTTAGACTTGCATAGGAAATCACCTGCCACTGAAACAGGTATGTGCTGCCCTTATCACAATTCTATTCCAAATTGTATTGGCTGCATCACCAGTAATAGCTGGGAACGAATAACATTGTGAGACTATATATATATATATATAATCGGCGGGTTCATTTAAGATCATTGTTATTATTCTTTTTATGTAGATCAAACTCTTTGCGTAATTGCTATTGTTAGAGTTAAACCAAAACAATAACTTAGTTGTTATTCCCTCATTGATCTGGAATCTTATATTTAACCACCAATACTGGTACATGATCACATACTTACATCCAGGTCATAGAATCATAGAGTTCATAGAGATGTACAGCATGGAAACAGATCCTTCGGTCCAACCCGTCAATGCCGACCAGATATCCCAACCCAATCTAGTCCCACCTGCCAGCACCTGGCCCATATCCCTCCAAACCCTTCCTATTCATATACCTACCCAAATGCCTCTTCAATACTGCCATTGTACCAGCCTCCACCACTTCCTCTGGCAGCTCATTCCATACACGTACCACCCTCTGTGTGAAAATGTTGACCCGTAGGTCGCTTTTATATCATTCCCCTCTCACCCTAAACCTATGTCCTCTAGTTCTGGACTCCCCGAGCCCAGGGAAAAGACTTTGCCTATTTACCCTATGCATGCCCCTCATAATTTTGTAAACCTCTATAAGGTCACCCCTTAGCCTCCGACGTTCCAGGGAAAACAGCCCAGCCTGTTCAGTGTCTCCCTATAGCTCAAATCCTCCAACCCTGGCAACATCCTTGTAAGTCTTTTCTGAACCCTTTCAAGTTTCACAACATCTTTCCGATAGGAAAGAGACCAGAATTGCATGCAATATTCCAACAATGACCTAACCAATGTCCTGTACAGCCGCAATATGACCTCCCAACTCCTGTACTCAATACTCTGACCAATAAAGGAAAGCATACCAAACGCCTTCTTCACTATCCTCTCTACCTCTGACTCCACTTTCAAGGAGCTATGAACCTGCACTCCAAGATCTCTTTGTTCAGCAACACTCCCTTGGACCTAACCATTAAGTGTATAAGTCCTGCTAAGATTTGCTTTCCCAAGATGCAGCACCTCGCATTTATCTGAATTAAATTCAATCTGCCACTTCTCAGTCCATTGGCCCATCTGGTAAAGATCCTGTTGTAATCTGAGGTAACCTTCTTCGCTGTCCACTACACCTCCAATTTAGTTGTCATCTGCAAACTTACTAACTGTACCTCTTATGCTCGCATCCAAGTCATCTATGTAAATGACAAAAAGCAGAGGACCCAAGCAGTGGCATTCCACTGGTCACAGGCCTCCAGTGTGAAAAACAACCCTCTACCACCACTCTCTGTCTTCTACTTTTGATCCAGTTCTGTACCCAAATGGCTAGTTCTCCCTGTATTCCAAGAGATCTAACCTTGCTCACTAGTCTCCTATGGGGAACCTTGTTGAAGTCCATATAGATCACAACTACCACTCTGCCCTCATCAATCCTCTTTTGACTTCCTCAAAAAACTCAACCAAGTTTGTGAGACATGATTTCCCACACACAAAGCCATGTTGACTATCCCTAATCAGTCCTTGCCTTTCTAAATACATGTACATCCTGTCCCTCAGGACTCCCTCCAACAACTTGCCCACCACCGATGTCAGGCTCACTGGTCTATGGTTCCCTGGTTTGTCCTTACCACCCTTCTTAAACAGTGGCCACACATTAGCCAGTCTTCCGTCACCTCACCAGTGACGATCGATGATACGACTATCTCAGCAAGAGGCCCAGCAATCACTTCTCTAGCTTCCCACAGAGTTCTGGGGTACACCTGATCAGGTCCTGGGAATTTATCCACCTTTACCCGTTTCAAGACATCCAGCACTTCCTCCTCTGTAATATGGACATTTTTCAAGATGTCACCATCTATTTCCCTACAGTCTATATCTTCCATATTCTTTACCACAGTAAACACTGATGCAAAATACTCATTTAGTATCACCCCCATTTTCTGCGGCTCCACACAAAGGCCACCTTGCTGATCTTTGAGGGGCCCTATTCTCTCCCTTGTTACCCTTTTGTCCTTAAAGTATTTGTAAAAACTCTTTGGATTCTCCTTAATGTCTTGTCCCCTTTTTGCCCTCCTGATTTCCCCCTTACGTATGCTCCGACTTCATTTATACTCTTCTAAGGATTCACTCGATCTATCCTGTCTATACCTTACATATGTTTCCTTCTTTTTCATAACCAAACCCTCAATTTCTTTAGTCATCCAGCATTCCCTATACTTACCAGCCTTTCCTTTCACCCTGACAGGAATATACTTTCTCTGGATTCTCGTTATCTCATTTCTGAAGTCTTCCCATTTTCCAGCCATCCCCTTACCTGTGGACGTCTGCCCCCAATCAGCTTTCGAAAGTTTTTGCCTAATACCGTCAAAAGTGGCCTTTCTCCAATTCAGAACTTCAACTTTTAGATCTGGTCTATCCTTTTCCATCATTATTTTAAATCTAATAGAACTGTTAAAGACAAAAGTTTAATTAAATTTCTGTGAACCTAAAATAAAGGCATTCAGTACGACAATGCAAATATACTAAGCCATTCAGACCAAAGAGGTCCAGTATCCTCTCCGTCCAGTGCTGAGGGTTTGTTTATGAAAACCCAGGTGACAGTAAGGGATGATAAAAAGCTTTTTGCTCCTGTGGGTTATGGAAAGAAAAACTTCAATAGAAGTTCCTCCTACAAAGAGGTGCATACATGGAACTGGTGAGGTGAAAACCAGGTTGGGTTTAGTTGCATCACTTTGATATTCCATACATCTCCATTGTATCGACATTCAGAGACTCATACAGCCTGTGGAACTGCACCCCAGTGAAATTCAGCACAAGAAGAATAAAAGGGGCCAGCAGGACAAGGGGGAAATCTTGGGAAGGAACAAAAGAAAAACGAGGATTTTCTTAACAAGACAAATTACAATTCATTGAGGAGACAGAATCTCACCTTAGATTTTGGGCTGCTATGTCATGAGTTTCTTTAAGAGACATTTTACTGCTGACCTTTCTAACATAGTTGAAATCAATCAGATTGCTTGTCAAGAGCTTAAACTCAGGGATTGTTTCTTCCTTCTTTGCATTGATTAAATTATAACATATGTAAGTTTGGTGGAAAGGTGGCAACAGGCATCTTCTGTCCTCCTTGAAAATTGCGTTGGTATGATTCAGGAATGACTGTTCAATGTGAGAGCTATTGGTCAGAGAGATCCACACCTGCAACTCAGCGATGAAGTGGTACAGCATTCTAGGATATAGCATTCCTCCTTGATTTCTTATCCCTGAACCACTTCCTACAGGCAAAGTTACAATTGGGTGTCAGAATTGGAATACATAACCTCCAAGTTGGAGCTGAACTTGTTTGATAGAATGTTGGGCAGCAACTGTAGTCACGTTTGAGCTCAAAAAGTGAAAATGCGCAGGTGTTTAAGCACAGAATATAAATGTGAACAGCATTTTTCTAGGGTTGCTGGCATCAGAACCCAGGATTCAGTCTTCCATTCTTGAACAAACTGGGAGAGAGAGTTGACAACTCATACTATTTTGCAAGATCTGACCTGGCTGTCTGCCCTGCCTGCTTTCTCAGATTTGTTTAATCATCATAATTATTTAAAACTCACCAGCCTGCAGTGTGAGTCAGCACCAAGAACTGATCCAGTTGTGTCAAGTTTGAAAATGAACTCTCACATTGTGTAACCAGAGAGCCAGAGACATCAGAGAGATCAAAAGCAAGAAAAGGTAAATTATCACCAGTTGATCTTTCGATCACAAATCAATAGAAGCTCCAAGACTTCACAGAATTCTTGACTGAAAAATCAAGATCTGCAGGGAAACACCAATCCTTAATGATGTGTAATCTACCAGATTGACTGATTGGCAAGACTTAGACAGTGAATGTATTCTGGGGTCACCAACTTAATATAAACTTAATGATACAATGTTAAAAATCACACAACACCAAGTTATACTCAAACAGGTTTATTTGGCAGCATTATCTTTTGGAGCATTGACAACTACCCGGCAAAGGAGCAGTGCTCTGAAAGCTAGTGCTTCCAAATAAACTGTTGGGCTATAAACTAGTGTTGTGAGATTTTTAACTTTTTACACCCCAGTCCAACACGGGTATCTTCAAATACAATGACTGCTTTTAGCAAAAGAAAATCCACATCAAATTGTGATGATCAATTTCAAACTAAACAGGAGTTTAAACTGTTTTTAAACTTGGACTGAGAAATTTCAATTCGCCTCTGGCAATAGACTGCAATTAAAATGAAAAATTATGACAACTTGAGAAGGGATACACCCTATCAACTGAATTGGTGCTCACACCAATGATCACATCAATACCTGGATATTCTCTTTACCCAAATAATTATTCAGCTTTTAAGTGTAAACTGACAGAAAAAAACTTTATTCGCAAATCTGAAAATACCTTCGAAATACAATACTCCACCTGGTGGAATTGTGGGTGAATTCTGTAACAATTTCAAAAATGGTTCTCAGCTGTAGGCAGAAATGTTATTAAATTTGCAAATTCAACAATTTTCACACCCTGATTTGCATATTGGTGGCATTTGTGTATTTTTCAGGCTGGTAGCTGCCTGTTGATGGGATTTTTGCATGTCTGAATATTACATCAGCTGGATTTGGGACCTCCCTGCTGCAGATGAGGTGTTGTCCCTCACCCACTCACTTTCATTTGTCAATTGTTGAATGTTTAAAGGCTCACAGAGCAATTGAAATGAAGTTGTACAATTAAAATCCCTTTTTAAATATCTGCTTCTGAACATTTTGATCAAAAGCCTTACCATTCAGATTTTTCTTTTACCAATTGCAATTGCTCCACTGTGGGAGACTACATTTTAATTTGCTTAGACACCAGGCTCTGGAATTGAAGGAGGGGGTGGTTCAATGATAACACCATCTTTTTGTGATGGTGATGGTATCTTTCTCTCTGTGCTTGGGGTCAAAAATAACACAGATCACTCATTCAAAGGGATGATGCCTTTGGTGATTTTCACATTACCTGAGTAGGATTGAGGATATATGGAGATGATGTTCCTAAAAGCACAGTTCAGCCATTATGGCATTCCCAATATTGTCTTGAACAAGTGAAGGATTTAATTGCTTCATGAAAAGAAATTTGAAAATTCAATAACATATACCACAAAATAATTAATACTGGAGAGGACTCCTTCTGTATTGTAACAGTCTATGATTCTGTGATATGGTGTTTAATTTTTCAACCTTTCATGAAGCAATTAAATTCTTCACTTACTCAAGACAATATTGGAATGCCATAATGGCTGGACTGTGCTTTTAAGCATTTGACAACCTCAGCAGTAGCTATTGACGTCAACTTGTTCACTTCCCAGAAATCAGAATAATAGTCTATTGTGACAAGATAATCAGTTCCTGTGAGTGTGAAGAAATCTACTCTCAGCTTCACTCATGGGGTCCATCTGGGATGTCATGGAAAATCAACAGCTCTCTCCAACTTGTTTAGCTTGGTACCCATTACAAACACTGCACTGGCTAATGTTTGGCCAAAGTCAGAAGTCACATGACATCAGGCTATAGTCCAACTTGCTGTTGTGTAACTTCTGACCTTGCCCATCTCAGTCCAATACCTGTACGTCCACATCATGTCTGGTCAGCAGAGCATATCTTTTACCTTGCTCAGGCTTGACTCAATTCCTTGGTGGTTGACCTGGATGTGTTTTAGTATCTCTCCTCCTAGCTCCTTCAGCATAATGACTCATTTTCCTTTGTACAATATGCTACCTCAGGTGTCAACTCACCTCTGTATCCAATGCACTCTTATAGCAATAGATGTGGCCTTAGTGCGCTTTGGCCATCCTTTTACCATTTCTTCTCAATATTTACTCTGAGCTTCACAACTATTGGGAAGTTCAGCACACATCAATCAGCATGGCCTCTGCTTCTAGAAGCCATCTCCGTGTACAGAATTCCGAGGTGCAGTCACACTACACTTCAATCATGGTCAACAATAACGTTTCATTGTGTCTTCACATCCATAAACTTCTAGAAGATCATTTACTATCTGATGTTGTCTACATCAATGTTTTTTTCTGGACCCATGAAAATGCCAAATGGTATGCATGACCATCTGTATCTCCTAAAGGGCATCCAGATTATAGCTGCTTTCAGCAAACTTCACTTACCACTCACATTCTTTGCAACCAGGGTGGTGGAGATTTTTTTACCTCTGCAAGTTATGGCACAATTCCTTTAAAGATTGGCATGACATAGTGAAATCTCTTCAGAGCTTTATTTGGGTCAATGCATCCTCTCAGGTTTCCTGGTTGTTTTGCTGTTACCGTGCCAATTCTACAGGAATTGTCATTTCCTTGACGATTCCCTTCTTGATCAGCTCTCCTATTTACTTTGTCTTTCATGCTGGCCCTGAGTTGAGATGAGCAGCATTTGTTTATGATCTGTGATCTGGAACTCCAATTCCTTTTTCATGTTGTTGCAATGGGCTCACAGAGGAATCCGTCCTTTCTGCATGAACATGATACCATTCCATAACCCTAACCTTAGTTTTGAGAGATTCATTTTTGAATCACCTTGTTGTCCACTTCACACAGGTCTATGAAGGAGATGACAATGCATGATGTATTGATGTCAATTTGCTAGTCAATGCTGACGTGATGTTTTCCAATTGCAGTCCTCAATTTACTAGTCAGAACCATGTCTATTCTACTGAATTCATTGAACCACCTTTTGTATGATGTAATGTGATTCATTGGAATCTTCAGCTGATATCTCCCCAGAGGCCATCTCTATCTGTTTGTTAGGCTTCCTTTTAGCTGGACACTTGTGTGCAAAATAATTCAGCTTCTTGTAGTGAGAACACTGCTTTCCCTATGGTGGATATGCCCTTTTCACCTTCGCATGAAGTTCTCTGTGGCGTTTGTATCCTGCCCTTCATCTGTGATCGATCTTTGGTTTTTGGAATATCCATCATCAGAATGCAAAACCTGGCCTTTTCTGCCATGAATATGCTCTAGCTGTTGATTCACTTCTGCACAAGTCAATTGCCCTCCTGAGTGTAAGTTTATCTTCTATCAGTAATCATCTTTTCACTTTTAGATCCCTTATTCCTCATACAACCCTGTTTCTAATTAACTCATCCTTTAATTGTGCAAATTCAGACACTTATGCAAACTGAGATTAATGATGTTATGTCTCGATCTATCAAGTTTGAATATGTACCATTAGTCTGTCACTTGGGACTCAAAGCATGCCATCAATGTTTTAAAATTTCTGCTGGATTATTTTCTGCATCACAGAGAGACTTAGGGTATATATACTTTGAAACACAGTCTCTATCCAGCAGTGATATTTTATTGAGAGTGTTTAAGAGGATAAGAGTGACAATGTCATTCAGTAATTAGACAATTTTGGTGCTATCAGATTACTAAGTACAGTTTTGAGGATGTGTGTGCATGGATGGATGAGGAGAGCTTGGGCACAACTGTCTTTATTCTTTGGATCTCCCAAGACCGATAGATAATCTCATTGAAATGTATAATATTCTCAAATGGCTTAACAGGGCAGATTCTGAGGTTGGCTTCTGTCACTGAGGAATCTATTAGTAAGTGTTAAAGTTTTGGAATAAAAAGATGTCAATTTGTCAGCAACATGAGGATAGATTTCTTCAATTAGATTGCTGAGTGTTTGGAATCCTTGAGTCAAGGGGACAGTGGATATTTAGTTATTGAGTTTATTCAAGTTGAACATCAATTGATTTTGAACACAAAGGCAATAAAGGAATATGGGGATGTGGCAATCAGGGTAGATTTGAATAGCATTCAGTAATAATCTTATTGAGTGATGAAGCAGGTTTAAGGGACTAAATGATTTCCTCCTTTTTTTATTTTTTATGCCCTGGGTTCTTACATTGAATGCAGCCATCTTCTTAACTTCCACAGGCAAGGCTGTATTAACAATGAGTTCATATTGATATCTGTCCTCAATTTAGACAGTTAGTCTGCTTGGTTAAAAGTGCACCCTATAGTATTATTGATAGGCCAGCTGGCAAGAAGTTTCCTTTTAGATGGGAAGTTTCTTTTCAAAGTATAGTCTTTGGTGCCTTTCTACTCACTCCATAATTGCATTGCCTGAGGCCACTTTGGTTTGAATCTGCCTTGGAATTACTCATTCCCATTTATTTAGTTAGCTTTTATATCATGCGCTTTCCCTCAGCTCCAGCCATTACTATTTATATCAGCAATTTTCTCTAACCAGCACCGTAGAGATATAGGATGTGGGGCATATGTTGTACTTAAATTTGTATCCTTGTATTCAGGGGCACATGTAGCATGTAAATATATGCTCATCACCATGAGAGAAACTGAAATAGAAACTCCAGAGTACCAATATATAGTACTCAAATTATAGTATTTCTCTGGCAATAATTTAGTTTGAATTCCTGTGTGTAGATACCAAATGCTAACTCTGTATACATTATAAAGGAACAGCAGACAAACTTCTGCACATTTCTAAAATAATTAATTGACCAAAATAAACTTAAGACATTGAGATCACTTCTTTTAATTGCTTGTTTGTGTAGAATGTAAGTATTGCTATGAAATAAGACATCCTATTGAAGCTTTAAGCCCTTCATTAATCAGGTCAGTATTCTAAGAATACCAAATTTCAAAAGGGATAACAATTTCTACTGCATAAAAAAATGGTGCTGAATAGTTGGGAAGTGTTATCTGATCAAGGTGTTTCCATGGAAAATGCACCAGGCAACAGTTCTTCCCTCCTTCATGGCTGCTGTTATAACCCCTATAGGGGATCCCAATGGCAAGCGTTGTCTGTGTCTGTGTCTGTGCCTGTCTCTGTGCGTGAGTCTGTCTCTGTGTCTGAGTCTGCATCTATCTCTGTCTCTGTCTAACTCTGCCTCTGTTCCTTGATCTTGAAGCAACACCCTCTCTTTCACCTCCTAAGCTGGAAAACCTCTGACAGGTTCATCTGCTTCAAGAGCTCTCCCAACGCCCTAAATTTAATAGAGAGCCTGTCTCCAGGCCAGTGAAGGGAGGATCCCCTTTAAGATTCCAATTAGTGATTATTCACCCTGGGTTGGATGCAGCACCTAGTAACAGTCCTAATCTTTGTTTCCCATGTCTGCTGACCAATGATCTTTCTTCAGAATTGGGTCACGACATGACCTAATTTTAATAAGGAAACTCCTTTTTTATTTGTCTGCATTATCCTGGTCCACTTGAATTTACATCTCTTTTTGGAAATCATGAATGTTTGTTTTCAGCAGTGCTGAATTTAATAATAGGTTAATCTTAAACATTGGCTCTGAAAATATGTGGAAGGCAATTCAATCCAGTGACAGACTGAGTCCCACTGGAATTTGAAGGGTCAAGTGAGTGCATCCGAAGCCTGCCCAGAATTCCCTACCAGCCTTGAATCCTTTTATAAGGGAATGAGTTATAACTTCTTTAACAAAAACCTAATCTTCAGGCTCAATGGGAAAACTGAGCCTCATAAGCTTTCTAAGCAGTTAATTCTGCCAGACACCCATCCAAATTATGGCAGGAGTCCAAAGGAACTGCTGAGGAAATTCAGTCCTGTCTACAGTCTTCATAACCCAGGGGTACCACACCTCTAACTTTCTTAATATCATACACCATTATCAAACAAGCTGAGATTTCCACTTGCGGCTTTCCTGACACATTAGATCATGAAGCAATCCTGTATTATAATTATCATTTCTGGCCCTAAGTTGAACAATTTCAATTTATGTTTGGCTGGCTGAAATTTTCCATTAATATAATTGGCCTCTTTGCATTTGTTCTGCTTCTGTGTTGAACTTCAAGTCAAATCCAGTGGTGTGTAGCAACCCTATGGTAAGGATTCTGAGACCCCATGGAGACCAGAATAGGAGAGAGTAGGAACGAAAAATAATCTAGCTGGCAAGTTGTCAGGTTCCCCAGCTCTATCCCATCTCCAGGACATTTTTGTAGAGGTGAGTTGTGCTATATCTCACAGTATGTCAGTGTACTTTTAAGAAGCACATATGTCCAGATACCTTTAAGAGGCACGTTCATGATATCAATACTGTCTCAACATATGACCTTAGGGTATAAAGATTGCATGCTTTTCTACAGTAACTGAATAGTTTAAATCTAGCTCAGATACTTCTGTGTCTGTTACATTCATAATTATATGTACTAACCAACTCAGTAAGTGTCTGCTGGATCCCTTAAAACCACAATATTCATGCCTGTTATCTTATGTTATGAATGGTTGCAATAGCATTACTGCCTCAGGTAACAAACAGTTCTGGAGTCAAAACCTTGTATATGCGTTCCACAGGGGGTTGCATAGTGGTGTCATGAGCAATGGTCACAGTGGGTAACCTTTCTCCTCTGGTAACCAGCCTTGTAAGAAGGCTGGAAAATGAGTTGCCAAAGTATTTGAGAGTGCTCCAGAATTAAGGGTCATGGCAGCTACCAGGATTATAAACAAACACCTCCAGGAAGTGGTAATGATGATCGCAGATGATTTGCACATTAATTGAATGGAATTCCTTCCTCATGATGAATTCTATGACCCTATTAGTGCCATATATGGGCAATCATTGGCACCCTGTACCCAGCTCTGTTCCAAGTCCCACTACCCAGCTGCAGCACTGACTTTGTTTTGGGAAGTGAAATGAACTGATATGATTTTATACAGATGGTATTGGTCACTGCTCTGATGTATTTGTTGGTACATGACTGAGACATCCCACACAAGTCATCTGTCGCTCTTGGAAGGGGCCAATGACATGAGTGTTCAGAACAGCTATCACCTTCACAGCCAGAGAGATTATGGTGTCCCATTCCTGCAGCCCACATGTCCTGTCCCTGGACATGCAGAGCCCATATTGGTACTGCACCTCTCTCATCTCCAGGAAATAGAGGCAGAGACAAAAAGCTCAGCGTCTTTAGTGCAGCCCACACATCCTGACGGGCCCTGCATCAGTTACCTGCCCCTGAGCTGTGCGCTTCTCAGCCTCTGCTGGGACTGACAGCCACTCCTGGGCTTGGTGTCAGCCCTGGTCCTCCTATATCCACCTCCATCACTTTGGGAAGGTAGCCACAGCAACCACCATCCAACCAGTGGCAGGACTCTCAGTCCATTTACCTACGTGGGGATCAGAAGAAGTGAAAGAGGATCTTCAACATCAGTAGAACATCATTTATCATACATGTGCTGTACCTGGATAATAAGGGCTACATCTCCATTATCCACCCATCTTCAGGCTCAGTTTGTGCAGCAACTTAGTGAAGGTGTCATGCTAGTTGAATCACCATGCAATGTCACTGAGTGTGTCCAGTGCTCTGACACCCTTCCTATCCCCAACCCGTATCAGCCTTTCAACCTCTGACTCCATTCAGTAAAGACCATCATTACATTTATTTGATGGATGTTTGTGGCTCCCGCAGTGCCCTGGGAAGTTGTATGAATAATAATTCATCTTTGACCAATGTAACCTCAACATAATTAAAATGCTGATGTTCACCTTGTAAGCATCAAAGGCATGTTGCAAATCACCTTTGACCAGCATCTGATCCTTAAGTATATTCACTCTGCTTGCTTCACAAATAGACATTGAAATGACTGCAAATCAAATGTAGCTGGGGTTTGTAAATGGTTACCTCATGTATTTGTTCCCTCAATGCCCTAGCATCCAGAAAATAGGATTCCCATGTTTTCACCCATTAAAGTGACACTGACTCCACCCCACACATTGTCCTGGCAATTGTTTCGCACTCTGTATCTGCAGAGTGGGAAGTTGTGGCAGGGAATACACCCTTAATGTCCTATTTTATCCTGGACTATGTCAACAGTTCTTTAACACCCACCACAATGAAGTTTGCCTATGCCTGAACACCAACATTACACCTTAATGATTCCCACCTTGATCCACAATGTTCCCCTTGTACAGGCTACAGTGGTAGTCATTGCCAGTAACCTGATCTCAAAAGGCCTACCTTACTATTGACACATTATTTGGTGATTAATGGAAGTGTGAAGTCATATTGGTAGACCAGCAACAATTTACGCACTTTAGGTGCATCCAATACTATCGCTGAAATCAATAAAATGCCCCAAACCAGCAAGATCTGTCACATATAGTTTGTCATATCTACCCAAAAGCTGTCCAGCTTTTCTTGATATCTGTAAAGCATCTGGCATAACGTATCTCAGAATAGTTAACAATGGCAGGGGTCATTTACCGTGTTTTCTGTGTATAAGTTGTTCTGGAGATTTTAGTACCTGCTGAATTGTTGTTACACAAAAGTGTCGCAGTGCAATGCAAAAACCTTGTTTTGATGCTTCACTTTTAATTATCATTGATTTCACAGCACATACATATGTTTTGCAAGATCGTTTGACTGTGGATAGTTAGGTGATGATGTGAAATAGGTTGCTTCATGCTTGGTAAACACATCTTTAAACCAATACATTACAAGCCTACTGAGACAAATTGAAGAAAGCCAGCTGAGATTTTCCTGTTGACTTCCAGGGCACTGCAGGTGTTGGGGACTAGATTGAAGATTAGCACTTCAGGCAGGCTGAGAGGCGCTCCTGGGATTGCTTGTGTAGCAGAAACAGATCACTGTAGGAGATGCTCCCAGCAACCTTGCCCTATCTCATTCCAACACATGATTGAGGTACAAATTTTTTTTTTAATTTCAGTTGTAAAAGTTGGAGAGAGGATGTATCAAATAAAATACCCTGTTATTTTCTTAACCTCCATATAGTAGTCCATCAAAGCCTAATTCAAAGTGAGTCATTTGTCCAAAGTGAGTCATATCTAAAAGATTCTATTGCATGGGCATCAAGTCAGACTCTGTATCCAATGTTGCAGAGTTACCAGGTAAAGAAATATAAACAAGGGTCATAACTCAATTAAAATAACAGCAGATGTTACAACAATGACTCAACAATCATGGCAGGAGAAATAATGTTTTGATTTCAGTTTGGTGACCTTTCCATTAGAACTGGATAAATTCAGAGATGTGTGAGGTTTTAAGAAAGTACCAGGAGAGTGAAAAGAGAGGAGCCACATGGAGAACAAAGGGATGATCTGTGAAATGGTAGAAAACAGGAAATTATAAATGGAAAAGAATTGATGGTGCAAGGTTAAGAGTTATGATAATGAGACAATAAAGAAAAGTCATACTAGAAGAGACCTGAGATCTTTTTATTCATGCATGAGACATGGTCCTTGCAGGCTGAGTATTTAGAACCCATATCTAATTGCTGTGGAGAAGGTAGTGGTGAGATGCCTTCTTGAATTGCTATAGTCCTTGATTTGTAGAGATACCCATGGTGCTGTTAGGAAGGCAGCTCAGAGTCTGACTGAGTGACAGTGAAGGAAGATTGGAAGATGCTGTTGAATGAGTGTCAGTAAGTTACTGCAGTGCATCTTGTAGATTGTATCCACTGATGCCACTCTGTGGTGGGTGTCAATCAAGTGAGTTGTGTTGCCATGGATGGGGTTCAGCTTCTTGACACCTTGGCATGTCTATGAACAGCTGTTATCCATAAAGGTGTTCAATGTTTCCATGATCAAACCTTTTGCCATTTTGTTTGAAATTTTAATTCATTCAAAACTCATCAATTTATACAGAGTTAAAATCAGGCCTTTAATCTCTCTTATCCTTCACCTCCTTTTCCCCATCCCTATCACTGTACTTGCTTAAAATCTTCCATATTTCTAGCTTTTCCTAGTTCTGATGAACATTCATGGATCTGAAACATTGAGTAGTATTCTCTCATGGGCTTGAGGAACCCAATGTTGTAGCTAAATATTAATCCTGGAGCAGACTGGAAAAGCTATTTTCTCATTTGCTGGCTTCCTAATTGGTTACTTCCTTGTGTGCTATACTCTTATGGTCATGGATCGAACGGTTGACGATGGGGCTGCTATGTTGCCAGCAAGTGCTGGTGGGTCCCCAAATCACCTCCAGTTGGGGTTCCAATTACTTAAACTGGCTGCCACCAGCAGAGGGCAAACACATTTGCATTCTTGTCTGTTCCTGAGAAACATCTCTGGCATTGTGATTACCCAGAGAACTATCCTATTGCAGCTTTCTGTTATTTTCCTGAGCACCCCACCCATACCTGCCATCCTGGGACCAGGAAAACTCTGCCCATTAACTCTGTTTCTTTCTCTCCACAGATGCTGCCAGACCTGGCATTTCCAGTTTTAGGTCAGGTAAGTGAGATCACAACTTGTTTGATCATAATAAAGGCATTGAAGAGAGAGGGGGTGGTGATACAGGTCAATTCTTGGTTGGCAACACATGAAAATTGGCAAAAAGTAATGACTTTTGCAGCACTTGCAATACTTAAACCTGCAATACTTAAACTAATACGTAAACCTGTAATACATTTTACATGGTCTTTTGGGGTGGGGAAGTTCTGATTTTCCATAACCAAATGAAAAGAACTGGAGACCAATGAAAGCCAGTTACTTTCCAAAGATTTCCACAGCCACTGATTGATTCTTTCAACTATTCGTTTACTATTATTATATGTGAACCTAACCTTTAACTTGTATATGACATTACCTCAGTTTCAGACATTTCTCAGTTCTATTCTAGATTGTAAAAATCTGTATTTAAGAAAAGGAATAGCATTTCCCTTTATGACAGAATCTGTTTCAGGTATCATCAATTGCACATCCTATATTCAATGGGCCTGGGCTAAATGTTACATCATGAACCTTATTGATGCAGTCATATTGTCATTATGGTAGGAAGAAGTGACATTTGAGAACACTGTGTGTAATCTACTCATTTTGCAAAGTCACTTCGTTTATTTAATGATCTCTCATTCTTCATATTTATTTTTGGGATGTGTGAATCATGGACACACCAGAATTTATTGCCTTTACACTTTCCTCAGAAAATGGGTGGCCATTCTTCTTGAATCACTGCAGATTCTTGGCAGTGAATGTCTTGTTTGTCTCTGTTACAATATGTTTGAGTAATTTGCTATGCAGAACAGTGTGGTGCTGGAAAAGCACAGCTGGTCAGGAAGCATCCGAGGAGCAGGTGTGTTGATATTTTGAGCATAAGCTTTTCATCAGGAATGTGGGGGTGGCCCAAAGGGGAGGTGAGAAATAAATGGTGGGCTGGGGGCTGGGGAGAAGGTAGCTGGGAATGTGATAGGTAGATGAAGATGGCGGGGGTTGATGGTGATATGTCAGAGTGGAGGGTGGAGCAGATAGGTGGGAAAGAAGATGGACATATAGGACAGTGCAAGAGGGCAGTGCTGAGTTGGAAGGTTGGATCTGGGATAAGGTGGGAGGATGGGAAATGAGGAAACTGGTAAAATCGGCATTGATCCTGTGTGGTTGGAGGGTCCCAAGATGGAAGATGAGGCGTTCTTCCTCCAGGCATCGGGTAGCTTGGATTTGGCAGTGGAGGAGGCCAAGGACTCACATGTCCCTGGCAACATTGGAAGGTGGAGTTGAAGTGGGTGGCCACAGGTGTGTCCCAAAGATGTTCCCTGAAATTTTTCGCAAATTGACTTTCTATCGCCCCAATGTATAGGAGACCACATTGAGAGCAACGGACACAGTAGATGATCTGTGTAGAAGTACAGGTAAATCTCTGTCAGATGTGGAAGGATCCTTTGGGACCTTGGATGGAGGTGAGGAGAGAAGGTGTGGGTTCAAGTTTTACACCTCTTGTGGTGCAGGGGAAAGTGCTGGGAGGTGAGGGTGAATTGGTGGGGTGTCGTGGAGCTAACAAGAGAGTTGCAGAGTGGAATGGTCTCTGTGGAATGCAGGCAGGGTGGGGAGGGAAATATATCCCTATTGGTGGGGTCTGTTTGTAGGTTTGTAGGATCCTTCCACATCCAACAGAGATTTACCTGTACTTCCACACATGATACTGTGTCCGTTGCTCCTGATGTGGTCACCTATATTGGAGACAGGATGCCAACTTGCGGAAATTTTCAGAGAACATCTCTGGGACACATGCACTAAACAACCCAACACCCTGTGGCCAAACACTTTACCTCCCCCTCCCACTTCGCCAAGGACATGCAAGTCCTGGGCCTCCTCCACTGCCAAACTCTAGCCACCCGACGCCTGGAGAAAGAACACCTCATCCTCTGCCTTGGGACTCTCCAACCCATGGCATCAATGTGGTTTTCACCAGTTTTCTCATTTCCCCTCTCCCACCTTATCCCAGATCCAACCCTCAATCTTGGTACAGCCTTCCTGAACTGTCCTACCTGCCCAATTTCCTTCCCATCTATCCGCTCCTCCATCCTCTCCGATCTATCATCATCTCACCTCCGCCTTCATCTACCTATTACATTCCCAGCTACCTTCCCCCCAGCCCCCATGCCAACCACCCCCCCCCCACCCCATTTATATTTCAGCCCCCTAGGGCCATCTCCTCTTTCCTGATGAACAGCTCATGTTTGAAACATTGACTGTCCTGCTCCTTGAGTGCTACCTGACTGGCTGTGCTTTTCCAGCACCACACTTTTCAATTCTGATCTCCAGCATCTGCAGTCCTCACTTTCTCCTATGTTTCATTCAGACCCAGGAAAATCCAGGTTGAAGAATCAACTCTTTATATATGATCCAAGGAGGACCCGTCCTCTTGTTGCTTTTTGGCACAACAGGAAACAATAAATTAGCTGATGAGAGAATCTGTGCTGCCAACTGCTTATCCACTAATTCTCCAGCTCACTAGGACAAACAAAACACAGCATAATTTTAGGAAGCACTGGTGTATCTCCCATTCAATAGCTGGCATGAGCAAAGAAAAATACTACTTTTGCCACTGAGCAACTGCACAGCTGGCATAATAATGTAACCAATCACCTATAAACGCCTTCATTTTTAAGTGATCAAAGAGCATCTGTTCTTTATCAGTAGGTATTGAAATGAAATTCTATAACATGTGTAAGATGCTGAAGGTACTCACAGTTCAATTAAAGAATTCCTCTATAAAGTGATAACGTAACAAAAAAAGTTACTGATAAAGCAGAGTTAAGTTTATTGTCCCTCATTGTGTGAAAGTGTAACCGTAACCGTGAAGAACAAATCCAAGCAATGATAACAGAAAAATGTTGAACTGCATTGTAAAATTGAATGCCAGAAACTGAAGATACAAAGGGCAGAATCTGCCTGCCCATGTTTTTCAAAAAGATGTGGGACTATTTCCAGAGTTCGATCCTAGTAATTCTGACCTGTGTTCTCCTGAGTGATTTTACCTGAAGTGGACATTGATCTGGTTGCTTCCCAGGAGTTTTGTCTGATAAAGGACGGTAATCATGCTGCACAGATAGGCGGCCAATGAGAGAGTCTGAAATAGTGGGTAGCTGGAAACCTCACCATGAGAGATGCACACAGCTCATATGAGAGGGAGACTACAGATGGAGGCAATTCTTTCAAAGAAACGTTAAATAAACTGCGGCTGTAGCTACCAGTTGTGGTCCTCTGGGAGGCTAGACTCTGTAAGAGGTGACGTCTCTGTTACAGACCTTGCTAGCCCCTGGCCAGTTGCTGGGAGGCTGCCAGGAGACTGTCAGTGTGAGGCCAGTCCACTCTCTGCTCAGTGATATCACTGACTGTAACTTATTACAATCAGCTGCCATTTTTTATTCCTTCATCTCTGGGTGTCACTGGCTATACCAGCAATTAATGCCCAGAGGGGCAGTTAAGAGTGAACCATATTACTGTGGGATCAGGTAAGGGTAGCAGATTTCTTTCTCTCAAACATATTAGTGAACCAGATTTTTTAAAGCGACAATTGATCACCATTAAGCTCGCTTTTATTCCAGATTTTTAATAAATGCAAATTTCACCAACAGCCATGCTGGGATTCAAACTCAGCTCCCGAGAACATTAACCTGGGGTTCTGTATTACTCGTCCACTGACATTACCACGATGTCACCCCCTCCTCTTAGCTAATGCTGTAATCAAATCAGCTTTCAAAAGGGTCCTCAAGAGGCACAATGTGGTTGGGTAGAATTCCTGGCACTCAAGTTTTAAAGACGCTGTCTTACCTCCAAAACACTACTAATAAGATTCTACTCAAAGTAGGGTAGGGCCAGTGGCTAATTGTCAGCACCTGAAAGAAGACAAGAAATCCAAAGTGGAAAACCTTGATGCAGGAACAGTTACAGTATTAAAAAGACATTTAGACAGGGACAAGAATAGGAAAGGTTTAGAGGGATATAGGCCAAATGCAAGCAAATAAGATAGTTAATTATGACTCCATGGTGATAACTCAAAATGGACACAAGCTGAGAGACATGGTTTTGTATCTGTAAATTAATCGATGTTCAGAAAATTGCTACTTGTGATCTTACCTGAGATGAAAGAAGCTCACTAACATATTGGCACAGACACCAATAGAACACCTGCTTTATATTCCAGTCTTGTTACAGTCTTAGCTTGTGCTTCTCTATACTGTACAATTTTCAGAACAATAAGTTAGGATGGGGTCACAGATGTCATTCTGCCATGATTATAAGCATTGCTGATTCATGGGACTGTGTGAATATGTTTTCTTTTGTTTTTTTTTCAGACAGGCAATGCAGGGCAGTTGGGTTACAGGATTAGGAAGAATTGCTTCCAGTGGCCCGTGGACCTTATACTAGAGTGACCTATTGGAGGTTAGTAAAATGTCTACATAAATTAAAAACAAACATTGCTTAGAGCTGGAGCAACTGGCATTTTGTTCACTATTGATTGTAACTTAGTGTCATAAGCACTGACTATCCATTCCAAAATTTTTCTTTTTATTGATTGGGCTAGCATCCATTATTATACCCTGAACAAGAAACTGTTTTGAATTGGAACAGTTACACTGATTTCATCTTTGAAACAAACTATAAATGCTCCTTTACACTTTCCCTGTACAGGCTCAAATATTCAGCTAAATCTTTGAGGGCTCGGTGTGATATTGGCTGTGGTAAGATTTGTTGCAGAATCAGACATAAGGTCCAGGGAGGCCATTCTTGATGTCAATGGCATCTCATGCCAACTTTTGTCTTTTTTTTGTCCTTTTCTCCCCCCACACTACCACCTGACAGGAGTGATGCTTATTTTTCCCCAGCACCCATGTCATGTGTGTGCAGGTGTCAGACACAGTGAAAAACAACAAGTGTATGAATCTTTATTTATATTCTGCCACCAGGAAGAAACGAAACACCTGAGTGGCCAGTGACAGGCAGTGCCCTTCTCAGAGGACAATGCTGCATGATCAAACAGTGAAGGAGAGGGCAGGGATTAAATCAAAATAGAGTCAGAGGGAGAAATAATACACTCCACTCCCTGTGGTGTCCACCTTTCCCTGAAAATCTCGAGGGTGTTGGTGGACACCACATGCTCAACCCACTTTGTTAATATCCAGCTTCCTTTCTTACCAAATGTGCTGAACAAGCCAGATGTCAGGGAATCTCAACATGAAAATGACAGTGGGTACCTGGTGACTTCAGTTTGATGGTTTCTCAAAAGGACCTCCAAATGAATTAGGACCAAACAGCGTCTCATGGGCACCAGCTGCACCACCCCTCATTCATGGACATTGGCACACTAACATACCTCATGACCATCAGGGCATCTCCCCTGTACATTGACGGGATGCTCAGAAGACACACAGCACTGCAGGGGACACAGGCAACTTGCACTGAAAGGCTGCTGCAAGGACATTTTTCACACATGGCCAGGCACCCAGCTCACACACTGGGCTATGCTGCATCTCAGAGCTGCTCACTCCCTTAGTGATCAATCACTTAGTGCCTACCTGCATGCTAGCAGCTTCCCTCCCTTGTTGTGCCATCTTGTGCCATGCCTCCAGTTCTTTGGTCTTCAGTCAGAGCCAAATGCCATTAGTACTGTCATATTGACAAGCTCCTTTGTGCAGGCACACAGAGAGGCTGCTAGTCATGCCTTGTCTGTAGGGTTCTATCTGGGGTGGACATCCCAATGTATGGCTCACTGAAACGTGAATCAAACCCCCACTCACAGAATGTGCCTGCTGGCTGAGCAGAGAAGACTCTGCATTTGTAGTCAACTGAACGGCTATTTTGGAAACTGGGGCTGATCTAGTCCTCAATTCAGTTAAAGTGGGGTTGGGGGAGGTGGGGTACACTATTAGTCAGAGTTCCTGGTACTGTCAATCAAGGGCACAGTCCAAATACAGTCCAGGGGCTTGGCTATGGATAGTCATTCACGTAGGATACTTATGGTCAGGGGATTTGCCCAACTGCAGTCTGGGGAATGTGTCAGTACGATATGGTGAACATCAGGAGTCAGAGGAGTTATGTACAGTTAGTCAGGGAGCTGCAACAATAAAGGTGGGGGGTCTTGTCAGTCATGTTCATATGGTCCTCAGCATCCGTCCATCAATGATTAAGAAGGCTGTAAGTACAGCCAGTAGTACAGCAGGGAGATCACTGCCAAAAGGAGTGAGGGAGAAAGCAGGGCAGTTATAGAGGTAAGGACAAAGACAGTGACGGGGAAACTCAAGGTGTAAGAAGGCCAAGGTGGGGTATGTGTAACAGCATCAGAAGACATAGTAGATTGTGGGAGGAAGAGTTATGGCAATGACCATCACCATGTCCTCCACAGGGGGATCATAGAGGAGCAGGATGGGCATCATTAAAGTGCAGAGGGCAGGGTGGGCAATTGGAGGTGAAATTTAATGTGGTGGGTCTCCATCTAAGAGGATGAGTGAATCAACTGCTAGAACCAAGTTTGGAGAGTCAGGAAATGGGTTACTCGCTACAGTATTCCTAGTCTCTAACCTGCTCTTAGAATAGAAATCAAAGAAACCCTACGGTGTGGAATCAGGCCATTCAGCCCATTGAGTCCACACTGACCCTCCAAAGAACATCCCACCCTGACCCACCCCCCTACTCTAGCACCTGGAGAACCCCGAGGAAACCCATGCAAACACGGAGAGAATGTACAAACTCCACACACAGTCACCCAAGGGTGGAATTGAAACCGGGACTCCTTTGCTGTGAGGCAACAGCACTAACCACTGAGCTAGCATGCTACTCCACCATGCTCTTGTTGCTACTATATTTATATGGCAAATCTAGTTGAGTCTCTGGTCAATGGTAACCCCAAGGATATTGCTAGTAGGGGATTCAGTGATGGTAACACCATTGAATGTCAAGGGCACAGTGGTTAGATTGTTTCTTATCAGTAGTGGCCATAACCTGGCATTTGTGTGGCACAAATGTTACTTGCTGCTTGTTAATTGTCCAGAAGCAAAAAAAAACTGAACATGCTGGAATCCAAAGTTGACAGGCAGGAGGCTGGAAGAACACAGCAAGCCAGGCAGCATCAGGAGGTGGAGAAGTTGACATTTCAGGTGTAACCCTTCTTCAGGACTAAATTCAGGAGGAATAAATCTGGTAGGCGGTTGGGAGGGGTGGAAAGGAGGGGGAGGGGCTGGGAAGGGAGGTTATTTGAAATTGGAGACCTGCTGGGTCCTCCGGTCTGTAGGCTGCCCAGGTGGAAGATGAGGTGTTGTTCCTCTAATTTTCAGTTTGGTTCATTGTGGCAATGGAGGAAGCCAAGGATGGCCATGTTGGAAAGGGAGTGGGAAGAGGAATTAAAACAGGCGGTGACTGGAAGTCAAGGGTGTGGTGCTGGAAAAGCACAGCAGGTCAGGCAGCATCCGAGGAGCAGGATAATCGACATTTCGGGCTTGAACCTTCTATCAGGAGGTCTTGTCTGAAGTGCTTCAGCATCTAAGGAGTCCGTGAATGGTGCTGAACTCTAGGCAATCATTGGCGAACATCCGTACTTCTAACCTTAAGATGGAGGGAAGGATGTTTATGATGCAACTCAACATGATTGGGCCTAATACACTGCCCTAAGGAACTCCTGCAGAGATGTCCTGGAGCTAAGATGACTGACCTCCAACAACCACAACTATCTTCCTACGTCAGGTGTGATTTCAACCAGCCCAGAGTTTGCCTCCTGATTCCCATTTGCTAAGGTTCCTGGGAAGCCTTCAGAAATGAGATAACAAGAATCCAGAGAAAGTATATTCCTGTCAGGGTGAAATGGAAGGCTGGTATCTATAGGGAATGCTGGATAACTAAAGAAATTAAGGGTTTGGTTAAGAATAAGAAGGAAGCATATGTAAGGTATAGACAGGATAGATCAAGTGAATCCTTAGAAGAGTATAAAGAAAGTAGGAGTATACTTAAGAGGGAAATCAGGAAGGCAAAACAGGGACATGGGATAGCTTTGGCAAATAGAATTAAGGAGAATCCAAAGGGTTTTTACAAATATATTAAGGACAAAAGGGTAACTAGGGAGAGAATAGGGCCCCTCAAAGATCAGAAAGGCGGCCTTTGTGTGGAGCCACAGAAAATGGGGGAGATACTAAATGAATATGTTGCATCAGTATTTACTGTGGAAAAGGATATGGAAGATATAGACTGAAGGGAAATAGATGGTGACATCTTGCAAAATGTCCAGATTACAGAGGAGGAAGTGCTGGATGTCTTGAAATGGTTAAAAGTGGATAAATCCCCAGGACCTGATCAGGTGTACCCAAGAAATCTGTGCTAAGCTAGAGAAGTGATTGCTGGGCCTCTTGCTGAGGTATTTGTATCATCAATAGTCACAGGTGAGGTGCCAGAAGACTGAAGGTTGGCAAACGTGGTGCCACTGTTGAAGATGAGCGGTAAGGACAAGCCATGGAACTATAGACTGGTGAGCCTAACGTCTGTGGTGGGCAAGTTGTTGGAGGGAATCCTGAGGGACAGGATGTACATGTGTTTGGAAAGGCAAGGACTAATTTGGGATAGTAAACATGGCTTTGTGCATGGGAAAGCATGTCTCACAAATTTGATTGAGTTTTTTGAAGAAGTAACAATGAAGATTGATGAGGGCAGAGCAATAGATGTGATCTATATGGACTTCAGTAATGCGTTCAACAAGGTTCCCCATGGGAAACTGATTAGCAAGGTTAGATTGCATGGAATACAGGGAGAACTAGCCATTTGGATACAGAATTAGCTCAAAGGTAGAAGACAGAGGGTGGTGGTGGAGGGTTGTTTTTCAGACTGGAGACCTGTGGCCAGTGGAGTGCCACAAGGATCGGTGCTGGGTCCTTTACTTTTTGTCATTTCCATAAATGATTTGGATGCGAGCATAAGAGGTACAGTTAGTAAGTTAGCAGATAACACCAAAATTGGAGGTGTGGTGGACAGCGATGAGGGTTACCTCGGATTACAACAGGAACTGGATCGGATGGGCCAATGGGCTGAGAAGTGACAGATGGAGTTTAATTCAAATAAATGCGAGGTGCTGCATTTTGGGAAAGCAAATCTTAGAAGGACTTATACACCTAATGGTAAGGTCCTAGGGAGTGTTGCTGAACAAAGAGACCTCGGAGTATAGGTTCATAGCTCCTTGAAAGTGGAGTCTCAGATAGATAGGATAGTGAAGCAGGCGTTTGGTATGCTTTCCTTAATTGGTCAGAGTATTGAGTACAGGAGTTGGGAGGTCATGTTGCAGCTGTACAGGACATTGGTTAGGCCACTGTTGGAATATTGCATGCAATTCTGGTCTCCTTCCTATCGGAAGAATGTTGTGAAACTTGAAAGGGTTCAGAAAAGATCTACAAGGATGTTGCCAGGGTTGGAGGATTTGAGCTATAGGGAGTGGCTGAATAGACTGGAGCTGTTTTCCCTGGAGCGTCGAAGGCTGAGGGGAGACCTTATCGAGGTTTACAAAATTATGAGGGGCATGGATAGGATAAATAGACAAAGTCTTTTCCCTGGGTTCGGGGAGTCCAGAACTAGAGGGCATAGGTTTAGGGTGAGAGGGGAAAAATATAAAAGAGACCTAAGGGGCAACCTTTTCACGCAGAGGGTGGCACATGTATGGAATGAGCTGCCAGAGGATGTGGTGGAGGCTGGTCCAATTGCAACATTTAAGAGGGATTTGGATGGGTTTATGAATATGAAAGGTTTGGAGGGATGTGGGCCGGGTGTTGGCAGGTGGGAATAGATTGGGTTGGGATATCTGGTTGGCATGGACGGGTTGGACCAAAGGGTTTGTTTCCATGCTGTACATCTCTATGACTCTATGACTCTATGTTCAAATGCTGCCATAATCAAGGGGTGTCAATCTCACCTCACGTTTGGAATTCAGCTCTTTTGTCCAAGTTTGAATCAAGTCTATAATGAGGTCGGGAGTGAGTAACACTGGTGGAACCCAAATTGGGCAGGTTAGTGCTGAGTACATTCTGCTTGAAAGCATTGATGATGACACCTTCCATCACTTACTGTTGATTGATAGTCAACTGATAGGGCAGTGACTGACTTTTTAAGTATAGAACATTACTGTGAAATCTTCATATTGTCAGGTAGATACCAGTATTGTAACTGTACTGGAAGAGTTTGACTTGGGGTGCTGCCAAGTCCTGGAGTGCACGTCTTCTCTACTATTGCTGGAATGTTGTCAGACCCTGTAGCCTTTGCAGTAACCAGTGCCTCCAACTGTTTCTGAATATCAGATGGAGCAAATAGAATTGGCTGAAGACCAGCCTCTGTGATGCTGGGGACCACTGGAGGAAGCTGAGATACATCATCCATTTGACCACTTCTGGCTGCAGACCATTACAAATGCTTCAGCCTTATCTTTCTCACTGATGTCTTGGGCTCTTCCATCATTGAGGATGGGGATATTTGTGGAGCCTCCTCCTTCAGTGAGTTGTTTCATTGTCTACCATCATTCACAACTGGACGTGGCACGACTGCAGAGCTTAGATCTGATCTGTTGGTTGTGGGATCAGAGCTGAAAATGTGTTGCTGGAAAAGTGCAGCAGGTCAGGCAGCATTCAAGGAGCAGGAGAATCGATGTTTCAGGCATGAGCCCTTCTTCAGGAATGAGGAAAGTGTGCCCAGCAGGCTAAGATAAAAGGTAGGGAGGAGGGACTTGGGGGAGGGGCGTTGGAAATGCGATAGGTGGAAAGAGGTCAAGGTGAGGGTGATAGGCCGGAGTGGGGGTAGGGGCGGAGAGGTCAGGAAGAAGATTGCAGGTTAGGAAGGCGGTGCTGAGTTCGAGGGATTTCACTGAGACAAGGTTGGGGGAGGGGTAATGAGGAAACTGGAGAAATCTGAGTTCATCCCTTGTGGTTGGAGGGTTCCTAGGCGGAAGATGAGGCGCTCTTCCTCCAACCGTCATGTTGCTATGGTCTGGCGATGGAGGAGTCCAAGGACCTGCATGTCCTTGGTGGAGTGGGAGGGGGAGTTGAAGTGTTGACCCATGGGGTGGTTGGGTTGATTGGTCCGGGTGTCCCAGACCTACCCCAGCTCAGGACAACACTCTCACAGACAGACCTACCCAAGCTCAGGACAACACTCTCACAGACATCCCTGCAATTAGACCTACCCAGGCTCAGGACAACACTCTCACAGACAACACCTCTGGGACACCCAGACCAACCAACCCAACCATCCTGTGGCTCAACACTTCAACTCCCCCTCCCACTCCACCAAGGTAATGCAGGTCCTTGGACTCCTCCATCACCAGACCATAGCAACACGACGGCTGGAGGAAGAACACCTCATCTTCCGCCTAGGAACCCTCCAACCACAAGGGACGAACTCAGATTTCTCCAGTTTCCTCATTACCCCTCCCCCCAACTTGTCTCTGTCAAATCCCTCGAAATCAGTACCGCCTTCCTAACCTGCAATCTGCTTCCTGACCTCTCTGCCCCACCCTCACTCCGGCCTATCACCCTCACCTTGACCTCCTTCCACCTATCGCATTTCCATCACCCCTCCCCCAAGTCCGTCCTCCCTACCTTTTATCTTAGCCTGCTGGGCACACTTTCCTCATTTCTGAAGAAGGGCCCATGCCCGAAACGTCGATTCTCCTGCTCCTTGGATGCTGCCTGACCTGCTGCGCTTTTCCAGCAACACATTTTCAGCTCTGGTCTCCAGCATCTGCAGTCCTCACTTTCTCCTGGTTATGAGATCACTAAGCTCTGTCTACCACTTGCTGTTTATGCTGTTTGACATGGAAGTAGTTCTGTATGGTAGCTTCACAAGGTTGATACCTCATCCTCAGGTATGCATGCTGCTGCTTCTGAGATGACCTCCTGCAGTCTCCATTTAACCAGGGTTGATCCCCTGGCTTGATGGTAATGGTTGAGTGGGGGATATGCTAGACCATGAGGTTGTAAATTGTGCTGGAGTACAATTCTACTGCTACTGATGGCTCCAGTGCCTTACTGGGTCTGTTTTGAGTTGCTGGATCGGTTCAAAGTCAGTCCCTTTTAGTGCAGTGATAGTTCCACACAATATTGAGAGCCAAAGGGCCTATTCTGCTCTGTATTGTTCTAACACTGTTCTTATTATGAAGGTATGCCTTTGTCTCAACAAGGACTGTGTGGTGGTCGCTCTTACTGATGCTGTCATGGACAGATGCATCTGCAACTGGCAGATTGTTGAGGATGGGGTCAAATATGTTTTTCCTTCTTGTTGGTTCCCTTGCCCACCCCCCTCCCCCGCCACAAACTCAGAATTGAAGCTATGTCCTGTAGGACCTGACCAGCTCGACCAATAGTTCTGCTGCTGAGTCACTTGTGGTGGTGGACATTGAAATCCCCCAGACAGAGTACATTCTGCATCCTTACCACCCTCAGTGTTTCCTTCAAGTGTTTTTCAACATGGAGGATACTGATTGGTCAGGGGAGAGAGGATGGTGCATGGTAACCAGCAGGAGGTTTCCTTGCCCATATTTAACCTGAAGCCATGAGACATCATAGGGTCTGGACTCAACGTTGAGAACTCCCAGGGCAACTTCCTCCTGATGGTATACCACTGTGCCACCACCTCTGCTAGGTCTGCCCTACCCATGGGACAACACATATCCAGGGTAGTGGTGGTAGTGTCTGGGACATTGTCTGTAAGGTTTAATTTCCTGTGTATGAATATATCAGTTGCTTGATTAGCCTGTAAGACAGCTCTCTCAAATTTGACATTATCTATTAGATGTTAGTAAAGAGGACTTTGCAGGGTCGGCAGGGCTATTACTGCCATTATCTTTTCCGGTCCTCAAGTCGATATCAGGTGGTCCATCTGGTTTCATTTCTTTGTTGAGATTTCATGATAATTGATAACAACTGAGGGGCTTTTTAGGCCATTTCAGAGGGCAGTTGAGAGTCAACCACATTGGTGTAGGTCTGGAATCGCACGAGCGCACACCAGATGAAGATGACCGAATTCCTTCTCTGAAAGCTGCTCAGTCCTCTCCTGCATCCCCTGTATATAAATTCAATAAAGCTCGTTGCTGTTCATTCACAAAAGTGTAGATATTACAGTTTTACTATTATTGGTGAGCATTCAGCTGATCTAAGGAAAAGATTATGGTTAAAGTGGCAGCTGACAGAATGCAGCAAAGGAGTCAAGAGTGATCTTAACCGTCCTTCCCTGACCCCACAATGACCAACCTTTCCTGGTGGTATGGTAGTAATTGTTTTACCTTTTAAATATCCTGGCTAATTCTGATAAATTTTTCAATAGGTATCATATTTCTGAAATTATATCTGCTAAGCAATAACATGGGATGTGACCAAATATTATATAGCAAACTGAGGTTAAGGTAACAATATAGTAAATCATTACTCACCATAGGAAGATGTGACATTTGTGTAATAATAATGTAGAATGTTACAATAGGAGACCTCAGGGTAACGACAATGCATGAAGTTCATATAAAATGAACTGACAGAGTAATGGAAGCATAAACTGTTACACAATATAGTATGAGCTCAGGTTCAGGTACAATAACTTAGAACTTTATATGCCATTATAAGAGCTTGTGGTTAGATGGGGGAGACAGATCTGTTGTGATGCAGATGGAAGAGCTTTTAAATCAGTAATTTTGCAATTGTAGACGTGAAAAGGTTGCATTGCATCTTGTCTTCCAGGGAGCAGTAAGATAGGATAGCTTGTGTATAATTAGTGTAAGCACTTCTTATCTTACAAATACAGCCATGGAGTCAGTTTTAAGAATCAGTTGCATTGCAACATAGCCAGATCTTACTTCCCCTGAAATGAGATGCCTTTTATAGCACCTTTATGGCCTGGAATAAGCCATCCTGTAAGACAAGTTGATTTTCGGCACATGTATAACAATACTGTCTTGAACTACATCTCCCAAGCAATGTTCAACTGCATTTCTGAAAAATAGTTATTAAGGAATGTTTTAGTAATGGTTTTTATATAAGTAAAATCTTCCATATGTTTTCTAAGAGTTATATCAAAGGTTAGAAAAATAATATTCCTGGGTACCGGTGTGAATTCCTTAACCTATCAGAATGTTCATGTCACATGTGTAAATGATTTTTGATTCTTGCTCCTAGAGAGTTTCAGACAAGTGGGTGGCAAATTACATCACTAATGACACCCACAGAAAGATATTTAGAGGAAACAAAGTAAGCATACAAAAACTTTCTGAGTGACTGCAGCCATTCTATTAATATTACACTCCTTGAACACATAACCTCCACAAAAGCTTTGAAAGCTGAGGTGTATGCTATTGTAGTACAGCTGCAAAAGTTAGAAAATTCATTTTATTTCAAGAAAATTCAAAGCATACTTTGAGAAATTGGCAGAAATTTTACAGATAAACAAAACAGTTGTGATTGTGACTAGATAGAAACACACTAGATCCTGAACAGTCTTGATAGGATAGATGTGGAGAGAATGGTTTCTCTAATGAGACAATCTAAAATTAAGTTAAAGTATCAGGTGCTCCCCATTAAAACTGAGGTGAGGGGAAACTTCTTTTCTCTCACAGAGCTGAAGACTTATAAACCTCTGGGCGAGAAGATAGCGCAAGGAGATAGTCCTTGAATATCTTTAAAGTAGAAGTAGATAGATTTTTGATGAATAAAGAATGAAAGGTTATCAGGAGTAGGCAGGAATCTGGATTTAGGGTTACAACCAGTTCAGCTGTAATTTTGATGAATGGTGGAGAAGGCTTATGTCTGTTCACATGTGAGTGAATTACAATGCAGTAAAAGGGGGTGGATAGTTTTTATTAGTAGTGACAAATTGGCTGCAGATATTTGATAGTCTGTTTTATTCTCTATTTAATGTTGTTTTCCATTTGCACAGGTTTTAGCACCAGCATCTGCTCATGTGCTGTAGCTCATGCTTGTGCTCCACGAGGGGACCAAATGCACGATATGTTCTTTATCTTCAGCTAGGCAACCCACCTGCCTTATTATCACTATGAAATTAGTTTTATATCTGAATAAGCTTTACAAGTTTCAATCTATATCCAAGCAATTTGCTTGCTTTGTGTCTGCTGCAGATTGTACAGGTAAAGTGTAGTTTACATAAATCATTAAAAAATCTATATAATTGATTTATGATTCATTTACTGTTGGGTTAAAAGGCAGGATGGGAAACAGTGATTTATTCACCTGTACATTTTACAACTCCTTTCTCTATCACATTTGATTTTTCAGAAATTAATTCCCTTTGGAATCTCTCAGTAGGAAAGACATTTTCTGCACTGCTCTATCATTTAAGGCATTCGGATGAATTCAATGAATTGCTGCTGGGATCAATTAGGCCAGCTGTTTCCTAATAAATAAAGAATACCTTTCCCCTCTGTATCCATAAAAAGCAGCTGATCAAATTGAAATGTCTGCTACAGATGTACTGTGAATGCACAAATATGCCCAGCCAAGAATCTGCAAAGTCCTTGAAGCACAGGCAGCTTAAGCAGAACCGATCCACTTAGTAACTTTCCCCACCTCACATAGCTCATTTACCAATTAGCTGTGCAAGGTACCAGTCGTAGAATTCTGGAGTGTTTTAGATGGTAATCTACGCTCCGCCTCTGCTTCTAGGAAACACCCAGCCTGCAGCTTTCAACTGGGTGCAAACAGAGTACAGTGACTAATCCAGGCGTGTTTCAACAGATGGTTAGAGCTGGCCTAATTCAGTCACTGCAGTTGAATGAGGTTGAGAGGAGAAGCTACTGAGAGCCCTTTTCGGAGCTGTGTGGTCTCTGCGCTTCCTGGCATTGTTAAGGGGATCCTTTTTGAGAAGCCCGTGTCCCAGAAATGAGAGAAAGCTGACTGATAAAGGTAGTGTGATCTGCTGCAGTTTCATGCTTTACTTTGTGAGCCTGTGCTCCGTATCAGTGCTGTGTTTTAAGCTAGTCATATTTACAGTAAGCTTATGCTATTCTGCAAGTAAGATAGTGTCATGTTGAGAAAATAATAATTTTGTAATGAATGTTTTAGTTAGTTGCAATACATCCTGTTTGGAGCCTATGTTCCTACTCTCATGTAATGTTTTACCACTGCTGCTTTACCCCATAGCCAGCTGAATATAGTTGTCTGTAACCTGAGTTTATGATAGTAACCAAGATGAATGAATTGAATGAGTAAAGCTTATATACTGCTTTTATTATAAATTGTGATTCTGTATGAATAGTATCTTTATGTTGGCAGTGAATTGGTAATTTATAGATTTAAATTCAGGGATTAAGGTCTGGGTTTACTTATAAAGCAGTTATAGTTCTGGGTAGCCAGAAAACCTCACTTGCTTTGTCTTCTATATTCATTTTGTAAGTCTTTTTTTAAAATTAAGTTTCCCATATTAAAAGATCAAGGAATGCAAGTGATCAATTCTTGTGACTTGAGCAACAATGTTAACCTTTCTAAACCTCTATGAACCTGCCATTCTTTCAGCCTGTTGTACGGGAATATATTTTTGAACTCTGTAATACCTATACATACCCAACTTAACGCTAGATGCTGCTGGATGTGTCTGATTTTGCATACTGATCTTAAAGAGCATCATTTTCTTTAGTTTATTGCAAAAGCATATTTAAGGTTAGCTCTTCATCAATAGTAGTTGTTTATTTAAATTTAATTTTTAAGTAAGCTTGAGCGTTCATGCAAAAGGAGTAATGTTTACATTATGAATTACTAATATTTGATCACAAAATCGTGCTTCTGCCCTCGAATGGTTTGTAGACAATGCTATTCAGCTTGGGCATGTTTTTTTTTAAAAAAAATCTACCTCTTGCCTAAGAGGAGGAAGAATTATGACCATTTGCCATAATCAATATGCCTATGTATATTAAAATCGATAATTGGTTTATCTTCTGATTGCCATAGTATCAGCAGGCTTTATAGGTGCATTAGATAATCAAATAAACTTTAGCATAAATATCCTGAGTTGTAAATATACAAAATAAATGGTAACCGCACTGAGGCCATCTACAAGATGTAAAAACATGCAAAGGAAAAGATTCAAGTTTGGTTTGGTGTATTTTCTCTATAATAGCTTTGAGTAAGTTATTTCACCATTTTTGACAATTGTAAACTCCATTGATTATTTCTGCTTTGCAAACAATTTATAATCTCTTGAATTTTTTTCACACTGTGGAAGTACAAGGTCTGACTTCTAACTTGAATGCCAGTGTCCCAAGGTACAGATCACATCTCTCAGAATGCCTGTGATTGTGTTGGGAATTGGTCTGGTTTTGTTTAATAACTAAGCTGCCATTGATCTATGGACTGAATCCAATCTGAGTACAGTGCCAGAAACACTCAACAGTTTTTTTATTCATTTAATGCACAAAGATCTCCATATATAACCAAACTATATTTAGAAAATGTATTTTTTCCATTTATTATTTATCCATGTGTGTAGACTGGATTTATGCTGAGATTTGCACACAAATTGTGTCTGTATTGATTTAAGATGCACTCGAGCCATACTTGAATAAAAGAAGATGATTAGTTTCCTCTTTAATACATACAGGCCTATTATACGTGCAGATTAGCTCCAGGTGAACCACCAGTGTAATATGAAGTCATTGTGGTTGTAAAGAATCCTGAATTATTTCAAAATACCTTAGAGGGAAATTGAGACAGACCATAGCCATTAGCCATCCTTCTGGTTGGTTTGATCAAGGTATTTATCCATGTTTTCTTTTGGAAGATGGACCTTTTACCTGGTGGGAGATCCTCTGTCTTCTGTGTATGTCATATCAATGGCTCTAATGGTAGTCAGGTTGTGCACAGAATTGATTTAAATATTAATGAGGCAATTTGAATAGTGCATGATTTGCACAAAGCCAAAATTAGAATTCAATGCACATTGGGGATTGACTGATATATCCCCAAATGTGTCCCTGAATAAAAAGGAGTTTAGCCATTGTGTTAAATGAAAGGAAAATGCAGTGTGATATTGGTGCTGCATTCTGATTTTTTTTTTCTCTCCTTTGTCTGCCTATTCAAATATGGAAACTAATTTCTGTGTAGTGTGTCCTTTTACCAGAAATATTTTCTATCCTTTATCAGTGTGAATTTTCTGGAGCCAGATGAGCCACTAGAGGGAGTCATTTGTTACAATACAATACAGTGTTGGGCTAGGATGAGGTTAGCCCGTGGAAGATGTACCTACTTACAACCAGCCGCAGTGATAATACCATCGTTCAGGCTGTTCAAGTGAAGGTTTTGATCTGAATACAGTTTACTGTACAACTACCTGGATTGTAACCTTTTTGGGATTCTGATTTATGGCCCGAACAAAACTTGCCCTTTTGAGATCTCTACTGTATCTTAAATTAACAACCTTCTGCGTGTAAAAGTCATAGCTTCCCAATATACCCATTTTAAAAATAAGGGACTTACTGCCTGAAACATGAAGTTACTTCACTTAATACGGTAGGCCTTGCAAAAATATTACCGGGATTTTCATTAGTGTGATGGAAAAGCCACTGTCATGTTGTTCTGAGGCTCTTATTGCTTTTTTATGGATTTTGATGAGTAATCTAGGTTGAAATGATTAAAAACAAGTTCGCAAAAGATGAAGTAAAATAATTTTGCCAGATAATAATTTCTATGATAATTGTGTATCAGTTGGTTTGAACATAAAACCAGAAAATCACCAATGTAGCTGCTGATGATTTGAGTTAAATAATGAAACAAAAATCCTTACCACCTTCGGGAAAGCTTGGTGCACAATTCATTGTGGTGCCCTGCTTAGGACTTGGTCTCTCGCTTTCTTTCATTCAAGATTTGACTCTGTACCTTTTATACATGGAACAAGGACAATCTGGAAACAGTCAGTTTATGGGCCCTATAGCTGAACGACCAGAGGACATTCTGAGCAATAGGCAAGTGCAATACCTTTTGATTCATTCACAGGATGAGGCATTGCTCGCTAGGCCAGCATTTGTTGCCTATCCCTAATTGCTCACAGGGCAGTTAAGAGTCAACCACATTACTGTATGTGTGGAGTTACATGTAGGGCATACCAGGTAAAGATGGTAGTTTCCCTCCTTGAATGTTAAATGAGTTTTTCACAACAATCATCAATGGGTTATGGTCATTATTAGTCTCAAAATTCTGGTTGTTTTTTATTGAACTCAGTCCTCCATATCTGAAATAATGTAAGTGAGCTGGCAACATGGATAGGTACCTGCGACTTCTATGTTGTGGCCATTTCAGAGGCATGGATAGAGCTGGGTGAGGAATGGATGTTGCAGGTTCCAGGGTTTAGATCTTTCATTAAGAACAGGCAAAGTGATAAAAGAGAGGGAGGCGTGGCCTTGTTAGTCAAGGATAGTATATAATGGTGGCTGGAAGAACTTTTGACGAGGACTCATCTACTGAGGTAAGGTGGGATGAGGTTAGAAACAGGAGAGGAGAGGTCACACTGCTTGGAGTTTTTTATAGGCCTCCGCAGAGTTCCAAGGAGGTGGAAGAGAGGATTAGCAACATTATTCTGGGCAGGAGTGAAAGGAACAGGGTGGTCATTATGGGGGACTTTAACCTCCCCAACATTGACTGGAATTGCTATAACTCTAGTATGTTGGATGGATCAGTTTTTGTCCAATGTGTACAGGAGGGTTTCCTGACACAGGATGTTGAAGGGCCGACAAGAGGGGTGGCCACGCTGGATCTGGTGCTTGGTAATGAATTAGTTGTAGATGAGCACTTTGGAGAGAGTGACCATAATTCAGTTATGTTTAGTTTAGCAATAGAAAGGGATCGGAACATGCCACAGATCAAGAGTTACTGATGGAGCAAGGGCAATTAGGATACATAGAATGGGGTAGCAAAATGCGGGGGATGCAGAAGATGGAAATGTGGAGCTGGCTGAAGGAAAAGATATTGCGTGTCCTTGATAGGTATATCCCTGTCAGGCAGGGAGGAAGTGATAAGGTAAGGGAACCGAGGTTTACATCTCTTGCATCTCTTGTTAAGCAGAAGAAGGAGGCTTAGATGTTGGTGAGGCAAGATGGTTCGGATAAAGTGAGGGAGAGTTACAGATCAGCTCGGAAAGATTTGAAGAGAGAGTTAAGAGCAAAGAGAGGACAGATAGCAAATAAAGGAGAAGCCTAAAGCTTTCTATACATATGTGAGGAATAAGAGTAGGAATAGGACCAGTCAAAGACAGAAGTGGGAAGTTGAAGGTCGACCCTGTGGAGATTGGAGAGGTGCTAAACGAACATTTCTCATCGGTTTTAACTCAGGAAAAGGATAATATTGTAGAGGAGAAGAATGAGGTACGAGATATTAGACCAGAAAGGATTGTGGTTAGTTACGAACAAGTATTATCAATCCTAGAAGGGGTGAAAGTAGACAAGTCCCCTGGACTGGATGGGATCTATCAGAGGATTCTCTGGAAAGCTAGGGAGGAGATAGTGAGCCTTTTGGCTTTGATATTTGAGTCATCATTGTCTATAGGTTTAGTACCAGAGGACTGGAGAATTGCAAATGTGTCCTTGTTCAAGAAGGGCAGTAGAGATGACTCAGGTAATTATAGACCAGTGAGCCTTGCTTCTGTTGTAGGAAAAGTTTTGGAAAGGATTATAAGAGATGAGATTTATAATCTAGCAAGCAACAGTTTGATTTCAGATAGTCAACATGGTTTTGTCAAGGGCAGGTCATGTCTCTCAAACCTCATTGAGCTTTTTGAGAAGGTAACCAAGCATGTAGATGAGGGTAGGGCAGCTGACGTGGTATGCATGGACTTCAGTAAAGCCTTTGATAAGGTTCCACATGGAAGGCTGTTGGAGAAAATGCAGAGGCATGTGATTAAGGGTAATTTAGCAGTTTGGATTAGAAACTGGCTTTCTGAAAGAAAGCAGCGAGTGGTGGTTGTTGGAAAATATTCAGCCTGGAGTCCGGTTACTAGTGGTGTGGCATAAGAATCGGTTTTGGGACCACTGCTGTTTGTCATTTTTCTAAATGACTTAGATGCAAGCATTGGTGGATGGATTAGTAAATTTGCAGATGACACTAAAGTCGATGGAGTAGTGGACAGTTTGGAAGAATGTTACAGATTGCAAGGGGACTTAGATAAACTGCAGAATTGGGCTGAGAGATGGCAAATGGAGTTCAATGCAGCTAAATGTGACGTGATACGCTTTGGGAAGAATAACATGAAGGCAAAGTACTGGGTCAATGGAAAGATTCTTGGTAGTATGGCTGTGCAGAGAGATCTTGGAGTCTATGTACATAGATTCCTGAAAGTTGCCACCCAGATTGATAGCGCTGTTAGGAAGGCATATGGTGTGTTAGGTTTCATTGGTAGAGGGATTGAGTTCCAGAGCCGCAATATCATGCTGCAACTATACAAAACACTAGTGCAGCCACACTTAGAATATTGTGTACAGTTCTGGTCGCCATATTTCAGGAAGGATGTAGAAGCATTGGAAAAGGTGCAGAAGAGATTTACCAAGATGTTGCCTGGTATGGAGGGAAGGTCTTATGAGGAAAGGCTGAGAGACTTGGGTCTATTCTCATTGCAAAGAAGAAGGCTAAGAGGGGATTTGATAGAGACATACAAGATGATCAGAGGATTAGATCGCATAGACAGTGAAAGTCTTTTTTTTTCCCCTAGGATGATGTCAGCTTGTACAAGGGGGCATAACTACAAATTGAGGGGTGATAGATTAGATTAGATTAGATTACTTACAGTGTGGAAACAGGCCCTTCGGTCCAACAAGTCCACACCGCCCCGCCGAAGCGTAACCCACCCATACCCCTACATCTACATTTACCCCTTACCTAACACTACGGGCAATTTAGCATGGCCAATTCACCTGACCTGCACATCTTTGGAGTGTGGGAGGAAACCGGAGCACCCGGAGGAAACCCACGCAGACACGGGGAGAACGTGCAAACTCCACACAGTCAGTCGCCTGAGGCGGGAATTGAACCCGGGTCTCAGGCGCTGTGAGGCAGCAGTGCTAACGGTTTAAGACAAATGTCAAAGCCAGGTTCTTTACACAGCGTGGTGAGAGCATGAATGCCCTACCTGCCAGAGTAGTTAACTCAGCCACATTAGGGAGATTTAAACAATCCTTGGATAAGCACATGGATAATTTTGAGATAGTGTAGTTGAGAATAGTTCATGGGTTGGCGTAACATCGAGGGCCGAAAGGCCTGTTCTATGCTGTATTGTTCTATGTTCTATATGCTGCGGCAAGATTTGAAACTAGGTCCCCAAAATATTACCTGGATCTCTAGATTAACAGTCTAGCGATTTAAAACCACAAGGTTATTGCCTCCCCATCGACCTGGTAGGTTGAAAGTGACAAGGAGAAGTGTGAATCAAGTTGTGGGAGACGTACCTTCCTCGCAAATGTACTGCAGCTCTGTGAAGAAAAATTCTTTTGGTGATGGCAGAAATTGGTGTGATATCATTCGACTTTAGCAAGGCTTTTGATCTCTGTTTCTAAAATATTCAGCCCAAAAAGAACAGGAGCCAGGTTTCTGAGCAGGTTTGAAAATTGGCCAAATCTCAAAAAGTGGTGGTTATGAATGGAATTTTGTTGAATGATAAGTGAGGTCATTGGCAGAGGGCCACAAGACCTGTACTGGGGCCATTGCTGTTTTCTTTGTAAATAAGAAATTTGAAACTTTTTGGACAGAAACAAACTTGTCTAAGTTTTAAAGATGTGCCAGTCTGGGGGTGGTGGTGGTGGGGGGAATTGGAAACAGTGAAAAGACAAACAAGAATGTTGAAGAGATGAACTCGGGTGCAGTAAAAGGTATTCCTGACTGAATTATTCTTTTTAATATTTCACAGGATAAGAGTGCTAACAACTAGGTCTGCACTTATTGCCCTGGGAAAGATGATGATGAACTGCCTTGTTGAATCACAGCAGTCAATGGAAGTGGGGTGGACGTACACTTTCAGTGATGGTAGAGAGAGTGTTCCAAGATTTTGATAGAGTCGCAATAAATGAATAGCAATAAAGTTATATATCAAGGCTGAGATGGGAAGATTTGTTTCAGGATGGAATCAACAACGATGAGGTAAAAGCCAGGGAAGTGGCACAGGAGATAATGAACTCACATCTATGTTCTATATGCTGTGATAGAATGGTGCTGCAGACTTGATGGGCTGAATGGCCTATTTCTGCTCCTATATTTTATAGTCCTACAGTTCCACATCTGCATGGCATTTGGGTTGGCAGAAACTACAAAATGTTGAGAAATACAAAACAGACATTTGCTACTACTGGATAAGTTTATCAACATTAATAGTCCATTAATGCAATAGCAATAAAGATTGCTAGCTGGATCCGAAGGTGAATAACCACCAATATAGACCACATGTTCCAGGAACAAGTGGCAGCTTTGGGTATGGTCCTGCCTGAGGTGCTGTGTACAATTCTGGTCACAACGTCAGTAAATATTTTCAAACATTTTTGGAGCTATTAGTGAAGCTAAAACATAAGACATCATAAGCTTTTAGTTGAGAATGCTTACTTTTTGGGAAATGAATGCTCAGGAACCACTTCACATATTCCTATAGCAATCTTAAAAATAAATTGTCGGGAAATAGTAAGCCTGGGATTACCACAAATTCCAAACCAGAATTCAGACAGATGCTTGGAGAAACGTTTATCCCTAATCTTAATTATAATTATATTCTGAAAGCAGTGATTGTCCAGATCTCTGCAGTGACATAACTTTTACATGAATTTTAACTTCTGGTTAAAAGCTGAAAGGATGACAAAATTAATCTTTTGTTCTTTGCGGTAATAAAGGAAGCGCAATAACAAATGTTTTTGTAGGTGGCTTAACTACAGGACTAAAATCTTCCCTTCAATTTTAAAACAAATGATAAGCCCACTTGACAGATGTATTTTTACTGTCCTTTAACTAGTTCAATTTTCCTGGACTTGGTACAAGGTGATTCTTAACTCCTGGCCTGGTGACTTTAACCCCAGAATTTTAAAACAAATTGAGGCTTTTTTGCTAGCAGTTAGTACATGTAGGCAAATTTCCCAGCCTCATTAGTTGGGTATGTTCTGTGAAGCTCCTACCCTCATGTGCTGTGCAGTGAACTATGGAGACTGTTGACCTCCAGCTGCTCCCTTTCTCTTGGATCCTGGCAGAATAACCTTGTCTGTGACGTCTCCCACATGAGACCCCATCTCACTTGAAGTCCATCCCATGGTAATATAATTCACATGGTATCTGTATCCAGTAGAAATCTAGCTTTGAGACTCAACTTGTGGAAGTAAATGGGCAGTTTAAAGCACATCTGTTTACAAAACCATATTCTCAACACTTTGACACTGTAGGCTCACTGTCCACATACGGACAGACATGCTGTTGCCAATGTTTCCAAGTATAACAGTCATGCAAGTGAAATACTTTATGATTTCTAATAATCAAACAGGTTTTATAGTCAAAAAGTTACATGACTCCATCAAAGGACAGTCCAGAATGCAACAATCTGTGTAAAGTTGCCACTCACTCACTCACAAAGGAATGACTAGTGCTGAGTTTAACCAGAGGGTCACCATGCCTCAGGCAGGAGGGAAGGTTGAGAAAGCATGATCAATCTTGGTAGTCTAGGCTGGTATGGGAATTGAACCCATGCTATTGGTGTCACTGCTCGCAAGCCAGCCTTCAACCAACTGGACTAACCAACCTCCAACAATCTATAAACCTAGTAATTGTGACATGTGTTCTCAAACTGCAGTCTACATTAGTGTAAGATCAACAGATCTCCATTTCAAATATCAATTTCCCAGAGAACCTATTGATCTTCTGCCAAATTTACAAAGATATGGGGAAAATCTCTGTGGCAGTTACAGACATGTAAGCTTTCTAAGAGAAAATGTAATTGAATTTTCAAGTTTGCAGTCTGACTGTCATGCTGTGATTTCTGCAATATCTTTCCTATGGCTATAATGTTAAATATTAATCAACAAAGCAGGCAGTACTCCACTTTTGTATCAGTGAAATCAGATAATCTTTAAGTTATGCTCAAATCTTATGTGAATTTCAAAAGAAATAAACTACTTTTGTACGGCCAGAAGGTGATAAGATCAGGTCTCATGAACAGTAGATGCCATTGAAAACGGGAAGTCTTGCTGTCAGTACAGTGGTTGTGTAACTTTCTATATGGGTTTCCTCTTTACTCAAATCATGGCACTTAAACAATTTCACTTCATGATACCTTAAACAACTTCAGTTCAAACAGTTGCTCCCTGCTGTACTCTTTTTTTTTTTAAATGTGGCATGTCAGTGCTTTGGGTTTTTTGAATGCAATGAAATGGAGATTATTGCAGACATTCATCATGTATAGATAAAGGTGACAAAAAAGCCTTCCAGGTCAAAATATCAATTTAACTTATTGTAACTGTGATATCTCAATTATTGATGGTTTAAAAATTATTTCTGTATGCAATCTGGACATCATTTGTTTTCCATTTACTAGCCTTGAACTGATTAATTCCTAGGCCATTTTGGAGGGCAATTAAGAGGCAACCAAATGGATGTGTGTCTGGAATCACAAGTAGGTTCGAACAGGTAAGGTGACCGATTGCCTTCCCTAAAGGACATTTGTGAACCAGATGGCTTTTTACATCAATTGTCAATGGTTACATGGCCAACATTAGACTGGCTTTTAATTTCAAACATTATTGAATTCTGATTTTTACCTTCTGTCACTGAACTATTGAACATGTCACTTTGGAAATGTTGTTAAAGTTAAACCACAAAAGTTTTCACCTTTACCTAATGAGCCATATGATGTCATTTTGAAAACGACCAAAAGAATTCTCTGGAGTTCTGCGATGCGGCTGTATGCAAAGTATTTTTGCATTTTCTACATTACAACAATGCTAAAATTATTTTGTTAACTTCAGCAGATCTCAAAGCACTTTAAAAGCTATGTAAGGTACTATATAGATGCAAATATTTTTTGACACCGCTTATTTCACTCTTCAGATGGGAGGTTCTTATAAACAGTCCACAACTTTACGAAATACTGAAGTGGTCATAAGCTATTGTTCAAGATTTCAGTTGTGGTTGAGTGTACCAAATCAAATTACAACTCAAGCCTGATGTTCAGTTTTATTTAAAAATGCTAGTAAATTGATGGGATTTAATTCTCAGATTATACATTTCAGAAGTAAGATGACGACCTTGCACAGAGGCCTGAAATGTTTTGCTTATAGTACTATATACAACCCGGTCTCCATCCCATAAAAGACATTGGTGCACTGGAAAATGTACAAAAATAAAACTTGTGACCTGTAGGATTATCATGGGGTGGGGGAGAAAATGGAACAGATTGAACCTGCTTTTCCTTTAGAAAAATTAGTGAAGATTTGATGAAGTCTTTTGAAACTATGAATGGGTTGAGGTGGTGTGCAATCTTTCCCTGGCCTTGGGGAAAACCCAATCTGGAAACTGTTGTAGTATGAGCTGTTTTTAAAAAAAAAAGTCTGGCCCACAACATTGTGCCATCGGGTTTGCAGTATACTTTTGGAAATTACATTGGAGTTCATAAGGAATATAGTATGAAGGTGGACCAATTGAAAGGTCACCTGTTGTTTCGGACCACAGCTCACATCCATATTTAAAAGTCCCCTCAGCCTCAGCCCTCATTTTTCTCATCTCCCCTATGACTGTCTCTATCCCTACCAGGTAACCCCCTTAGCCACGCAGACAACGTGCACCCAATCCTTGAGTTGAATTCAGTTCTATCAAACTTTTTTTTTCATGTAAAAATAGACACTTTATCATAGAATAAAAAGCTTCCATATCATTGATATAAGGGGAAAAATATTTTGTCATGTGAAGTGGTAGGGTGTGGTGGGAGGGGGAGGGGAGGTGTTGGAATACTTTGCAAGCAAACAGATTTCAAGTATTGCATCAACAATCCAGAAATGATACCAAAGGGATGATCTATTGATACATATTGAAACTGAATGGAAGTTGCAATGTAATATCACTTAAGACTCAATTAGGAGAAAGTGAGGACTGCAGATGCTGGAGGTCAGAGCTGAAAAATGTGTTGCTGGAAAAGCACAGCAGGTCAGGCAGCATCAAAGGACCAGGAGAATCGAAGTTTCGGGCATAAGCCTTTCTTCAGGAGTGAGGAAGGTGTGGAGGAGATCCCCTCAGACGTGGTTGACGATGCTATCCACTGCATCTCCTCTACTTCCCACTCCTCTGTCCTTGAACCCCTCCCCTTCAATCGCCATCAGGACACAATCCCACTGGTCCTCACCTACTACCCCACCAACCTCCAGATACATCATATCATCCTTTGTCATTTCCGCCACCTCCAAACAGACCCCACTACCAAGGATATATTTCCCTCCCCTCCCCCATCAGCGTTCCGGAAAGACCACTCCCTCCACGACTCCCTCGTTGGGTCTACACCCCCCACTAACCCAACCTCCACTCCCGGCACCTTCCCCTGAAACCGCAAGAAATGCAAAACTTGCACCCACACCTTCCCCCAACCCCCCTCACTTCCCTCAGGGCCCCAAGGGATCCTTCCATATCCGTCACAAATTCACCTGCACCACCACGCACATCATTTACTGCATCCGCTGCACCCGATGTGGCCTCCTATACATTGGGGAGACAGGCCACCTACTTATGGAACGTTTCAGAGTACACCCGCACCAACCAACCCAACCGCCCCATGGCTGAACACTTTAACTCCCCCTCCCACTCCACCAATGAAATGCAGGTCCTTGGCCGCCTCCATCGCCTGACCATGGCAACACAACGCCTGGAGGAAGAGCACCTCATCTTCCGCCTAGGAACCCTCCAACCACAAGGGATGAATGCAGATTTCTCCAGCTTTCTCATTTCCCCTCCCCCCACCTTTTCTCAGTTCCAACCCTCTGACTCAGCACCACCTTCCTAACCTGCAATCTTCTTCCTGACCTCTCCATCCCCACCCCCTCTCCGGCCTATCACCCTCACCTTAACCTCCTTCCACCTATCGTGCTCCCAACGCCCCTCCCCCAAGTCCCTCCTCCCTACCTTTTATCTTAGCCTTATTGGCACACCCTCATTCCTGAAGAAGGGCTTATGCCCGAAATGTCGATTCTCCTGCTCCTTTGTTGCTGCCTGACCTGCACTTTTCCAGCAACACATTTTTCACTTAAAACTCAGCCAAGTATTCAGAATTTCAGTTGACTGAATGATAGACTACTCTCAGAAAGAAAGAAAGAACAGAATGTGCTCATTGAAATGCACAGTACATGTTGCTCATTGTACGAGATCAAGTTGTTAGAGCCATAAAAATCACAGCACAACAGATGTTGCCATGGGATGACAGAATTTTTTTTTAAACCTTTTTTTAAACATTTTTCACTGCATTATGATGTCTTTTCCATTGGAAAAGTACTATTATTCAAATGGTAGAGTGAAAGAAACTGTTTAAGGATCAATTTACCTTCCACAAACAAGTCATTATAATGAATCACTTAAAAATAGTTACAATTGTATCACCCAGTAGCGGCATTTGTAGATATGGAACCATTTTACACTTTTAGCATGTTCTGGAGTACCCAGCAAGCTTTCTATTTTATTGGGCTTATGGACCTTAAGCCATTATTTTCAAGAAGAATTCTGATTTTCATCTCCCATGTCAAACAAGAAACCAAACTTCAGGCAGGATGGGTGTGTTGCACATAAGGCATTGCTGACCCACTCAACAAACAGGAAAATGACGCAGGGTTGGAAATCTCAAGAAAAGTCTGATTTCCTCCTCGAGGTGTATCACTCAGTTCAGGATAGCTGAGGGTGGGCAATAAATGCTGACCTGACCAGTGATGTCCATGTCCCATGAAATAATTCTTTATGACTTTGCAGTGCAGCATGGGAGGATGAAGTGGAGCTTGCTTTCCTCCAATGACCTGACTGTTGAAATCCTTGAGCTCAAGCTGTTAGAGGAGCAGTTTCAATTTGCAGATGGGAGGCTCTGGGTCATACAACTGACTTAAACAGTGTGCAATGAGCTAATGGACAACATATATTAGAAGTTGGGAATGATTATTTAAGTGCCTGATCAGTGGCACAGAGGGACATTTCTGAAGAGGGACATGAAGCTACTGGTCTTAGCTCTTCTCTCACTCCCTTCGTCCACCCCCCAACCCACCCCCACCACCTCTGCCTCAAATACCCAGTAGCTTAGGGATTTGGATTATCCCATCTGGAACCATAATTGGGATCTGGTCATAACCAAAGTGGGGCAAGGTAGATGGGGTAAGTGAGTAGAAGGTTAAATCTCCCTCTAAACCTGGGGAAAATAAAGTAAACTTTATCTGGCATTTGTTGCCTTGACTGTTTTGTGTCCTTCAGTGTGAACCAGCCAAGGTGTTTCATTTTAGTAATTTGCTGTGTACGTGGCTTTGCAAAGTGGATGATAGATGGATGACGCAAGGGATTTCGAACATCGCTCTCCTTTTTTTTTGGAGGGTGGAGTGATAGAGGTGAAGAGGATGAGTGTGCACTGTTTGGTGAGGGGCACTGTTGAGGTGTCAGTCAGACCATTCCTAGCTGCGTAGTATTAGTAAGATGACATGACCATGCACAAGCTTCATGTTGGGGCAGCCTCAGTCACAGAGCCTCTTAACCTGGATGATGAATGATGCCAGCATCCTGGAGTGGTATTCTCTACCATCGGCCTCTTCAACTGCCTTGACCCTTTTTATACAGCCCTTACATGATGGGTGGATTGGCTGGATGCATCTCTACATCATCTGTCTATTTCTTGTTCGCCATGTTTATCTCTGAAGGAGCCTGTATACTCAAGAATGGACACTTCCCATTTGCCTGCCTTCATCGATAAGGAGCTCATCTGCCTCCAATGCTCCAGAAAGACCTCCCGAGCAGAGCATGATGTGTGTCTGTTGTAATCACAACTGAGTCTGCCTTGCTCTGCTCCTCCACACTCAGGATGCATTGCTCACCCTATGCTCACTGTTTCAAGCTGGTTTGAGATCCAACCAAGGCATGGATGGTGTGGACCTATAATGTGCAGGTAAAGGTTTTGAGTCTCTTCCTGCCAAGGGGATTGACAAAAACAGTCCATGCAGTGACATTCTGTTGTCCTTCTGCTGGAAGCCCTTTGGGAAACACAAGAATGTGGTGATAAGAACTTGACCACTTGGGTGCATCTGCTCTACCAACCCTTCAGATGTTGGTATGAGCCATAGTATGTATTGTGCAGGAGCCTCTTCCATGCCATTCAGCAGAAGATATTGGTATGAAATGATACTGCTGCTCCCAGCTTCCCATTCCTGTAGTTTCCTCAACATCCAGTACTACCACTTCCATTTGATGTCAGATTGTTAGTGTGCCACACACCATCTGCCCACTTGATCCTCTTTGTGGGAGTTGTTTTTACTTTTCCTGCAGAATGAGGAGACATTGATATGAGTAGCCTGTTTCCCCCTCCTATTCCAGCATGACGTTAACATAATCAGTAATGCTCCATTTCTCAATTACAGTCTATACATGAAGGTGGCTCGGTCACTTGTTACAGAGGGTAATGTGCACTCGGTTTCTATGAGCTGAGTAGACTTCTTCCACCTTTTTGGTACTCCCCTTCCCAGACCACCTTATTAGGTCATGGATTATTTTTCCACACTGCATCCACACATTCTTGGTCACTCCTGTTCTGCTGGCCATCATCTCTTGGCATCTTCCTTCTGCTTAAAAACTGGGAACAATGTTGTTATACCTTTTCTGCAACTACCTCTGGTTAATACGCTAGAGAAGAAACTGAGCATGCCCCCTCTGAGCTCTTTCCTGTACCGTTTTCCCAATGAAGGGTGATCGCAATCAGGATGACCACTTGCTTTTTCATGGGTCCCCAGTTATTGGTCATGCTGCCATGGCACTCCCAGTGTTAATTGACTTTCGAAACCATCCACGTGCCACTAGGTTCTTCATTTTAAAGTTGAGCTGCATCACTAATGCCAGCACTGTCAGTGGGTCAGCATCCGGATATAATGCAGAGGTTGGATTCCTGACCCCTGGATTTAAAATGTGTGTGTCTGCTAATGTTTTTCTTTGGTGATACACAACAGGGCCTAGTTGATGCAGGGCCTACAATAAGCAACGTTCCTGTAGGTGTTGAGTAGGAAGGAGTATCACTTCAGAGATTTATGATCGTGCAGAGAAAACCTCTGCTCTGGTTATTTTCTTCATAACACAACACAGCTGTACAAAGTGAATGTAATCCCTTCAGATTTTGTCACTGAAGACTGGAAAATACTGCACAACACCAATGACAGCAATAAGCCACGAAATAGATCTGGGACTGAAGCTGCTGAAATGCTCCTAACGCAGAACAGATAGAAGCTGAGTTGAATGGCAAAAACCTGAATTCCCTTGATATTCAGAAATATTTTAAAAGGTACCAAAAAACCCTTCAATCACTTTTTAATATGAATATTATGATTCCCTCCTCAGACATTTTAGGTTTTGAGCTATGGTACACTTATAAACTGACTACAAAGCCACTGTCTATTTCTCTCCTTCATTAATGATTCACTTTTTAGCTATGCGTGATGCATTATTAATGCCCAATTTGAAACTTCCAGCACTGCCAATCAGTATTCTAGTTATTAACATGGCTAAATAAACCATGAGCGTTCACTTCTGCAAGGCCGCCCCTTTCCAACAAGCCTCTACTGTAAGCAGTAAATGCATAGCCTGAATGAATATTCATGATGAAATGAAGTAAGGGATTGTGTTAAATGCTGTCTGCAACCTCAGCAGTGTTATGAATGTCTCCTTGGTTTTCAAGTAAAAAACCCCAGAGAAGGAGCTAGACAGACAAGAAGCCTTTTTTGGAATTCCTTCTGGCTGCCCCAGCCTGTGTTCATTCACTGGCACTTTGCCCTAAGCTACTTTTGTGGAATAGGATTCTGAAGCTGAGCCAGTCATGTTGGTTAGTATTCCAGCAGGATGTGCTGATATTGGCAATAGGCGCATAATAAACTGACACACTTGTGGCATTGAAATCCCTTGTCACCCCTGGTGAGAGGGATGATGGGTGTATCTGATCCTGTGTTTGAAAGAATGGGGTTAAAGCTGCATTGACCTTTTATTGAGATTCTGTTTATGACCTTGTTAACCTTTGGCAATTGTCTAACTACGGGTGTCCTGGGAACCAGAGGTTTGTTTTCTCAAAGGTGGCAAAGCTTTAGAATTGTGCAACCAGTGTTTATTGTGTTAGTTGCATGTTACTTAATAGAAATTAGCTAACAAGCCCTAGGGGCTTATGGCTGGGCAAGATGTAAATGTCATTGATTATATATGCATTTTTAACAATATTTTATATATACAGTGTCATACTATCTCACACTTTATCTCATGCTCACTCAGTTGCTGATGATGTTAAGGCCATTTGCCAGAAAACACGGGATTATTATAAATGTCAATTATGACACAGCTGAAAATGGCCTAGGAATCTGCCTGAGCGAATGCATGAAATTTTGCAGCAGTGTCCTGCTGGAATTGGTTGGCTTTTAACAACCACCAGATATATCATCTTTTAGTGGCTAGAGCCATACTCTGGTACAAAGATTAGATTACTTACAGTGTGGAAACAGGCCCTTCAGCCCAACAAGTCCACACCGCCCCGCTGAAGCGCAACCCACCCATACCCCTACATTTACCCTGAGTTTTCTGCTAAATTTTCATTTCCCTTGGCTTTCGTTTTTACCAGGACTCTTCAGAGCTATTCATTCAGTGGTTGTCTTGTTTAATGGGAACAATCATTCCCTTCACTTCTGGAATTCTGTTCTTGATCCATATTTGGACCAAGAGATCTTTGTAAAAGAAGTAATCTTTTAACCCATTACTCAATCTAGTTTTGAGCATGAACATTGAATGAAATAAGGAGACTGCTCAGATTAAACACTAATGTTACAACTGTTATTTGTCTAATAAAGGCAATTTATCATTGTACCATATAATCATGGCAATATGAGCAGGGAATACACATTAGTCACTTTTATTTTGTATTTGTTTGTGGCATGCACATGTCACTGGCAGGGCCAGCTTTAATTTCCGTCCCTAGCTGCCTTTTGAATCACTGCAGTAGTATAGATATATCCACAATGCTGTTAAAGAGGGAGGTCCAGCATTTTGTACCAGTGACACTGAAAAATGGTGAAGTATTTCCAAGTCAGGATGTTGAGTGGCTTTAAAGGGAACTTGCAGATGGTGGTCTTTCCATGTATTTGCTCTAAGTTATATTGGTCATGGGTTTGGAAGATGCTGTCTAAGGAGTCTTAATGAAATTCCTCAGTACATTATGTGGCTGGTAAACACTACACATCTGTTAGAAGGACTGAATGTTTGTGGATGTGATGCCAATCAAGTGGTCTGCTTTGTTCTGGAAAATGTCAAGCTACTGGAATGTTATTGGGGCTGTGCTCACCCAGGCAAGTGGGGAGTATTCCATTGCCCTCCTGACTTGTGCCTTCTAGGTCATAGACAGGTTTTGAAGAATTAGGTGAATTACACGTTGGAGGATTCCTAGCATCTGACTTGCTCTTATAGTCTCGGTTTTGTATAGCTAGTCTGGTTCAGTTCTGGTCAGTCGTAACTCCCAGGTTGTTAATGGAGGTTTCAGCAATGGTAACACCATTGAATGTCAAGAGGTGATGGTTAGATGCTTTCTTGTTGGAAGCCATCATTGTCTGGCATTCCGTAGCTCTGTAGTATATCACCAACTTTTACAAATGCACCATAAGAAAGCATTCTATCTGGTTGCATCATGGCTTGGTGCAATAACTGCTGTGCCCAGATCTTAAACTACAGAAAGTTGTGAACACAACTTCCCATCCATGGATTCTGTCTATACTTGGTTCCGTGGAAAAGCTGCCAACATCCTTAGACCCCTCCCACTTCGGTAATACTCTCTTCCAACCTCTTCCATCAGGCAGAAGATACAAAAACTTAAACACACATGCCAACAGAATCAATAAGCGCTTCCATGTTGTTGTTCGACTGCTGAATGGACTTATCTAATGTTGTTCTTGCTTTTGTGCATCACCTGTATAGCTGTAACTCTGCTCTGTCTAAGTATCCTATGATGTGTATGTCCTTGTAAGTTATGATCCGCTGGTACTGTATGCCAAACCAAAATTTTCACAGTACGTGGGTACGTATGGCAATGATAAATCAAATATAGGGGTTTTAGATTAGATTAGATTACTTACAGTGTGGAAACAGGCCCTTCGGCCCAACAAGTCCACACCGCCCCGCCGAAGCGCAACCCACCCATACCCCCAACCTAACACTACGGGCAATTTAGCATGGCCAATTCACCTGACCTGCACATCTTTGGACTGTGGGGGGAAACCCACGCAGACACTGGGAGGACGTGCAAACTCCACACAGTTAGTCACCTGAGGCGGGAATTGAACCCGGGTCTCTGGCGCTGTGAGGCAGCAGTGCTAACCACTGTGCCACCGTGCCGGTCTATTTTATGATAGACTTAGGTAATGAGTTCCAGCTGGGCAGGTTGTTGTCTGTTACGAAGGGAACTTATGCTCAATGAGTTCCATGATTTATGCTTAGTAATTCCCCTTGGGCTGTTAGGGGAGTTACCACAGGCATGGATATTTCTTGCCACTCATTAGCCCAAGCCTGGATATTGTCCAAGTCTTGCTGAACATGTTTGAGTATCTGAGGAGTCACGAATGATGCTGAACAGTGCCGATCAGAGGGAGGTATTGACTTCTGGTTCCTGAAGCTGATGTGGAACTCTGAAGACTGCACAGTGGCAAGAAAAGTGAGAGGGATTGTAGGTGCTGAAGATTGTACAATTCATCAGCGAACATCCCCACTTCTGACCTTGTATTAAAGGGATGGTTATTGATGAAAACAGTTGGGTCTAGGACCCTACCATAAAGAGCTCCTTTGGAGAGGTCAGCCATCTCAGTTCCAGGACTTCCAACAGCCAAAACTATCTTCCATTTTTATTGTATCTTAATTTGCATCTGTTCTACATCTTTTAGCCAAATTAGCAATCCTTTTATCTTTTTGCACAGTACCTCTCTAACATCTGTTCCCCGTCCCCTATGTCAAAAGTATATTTAAAAACCATTTTAAAACTCCTTTTCAGTTCTAAAGTTCATTTCAGACTGTGTATTTCCACAGATGCTCCCAATATCTGTTGAGTTTTTCCAATATTTTCTGATCCTTTTGAGCCAGCAGAGAAGTTTTACACCTCCCCACCCCCAACCCCACTGTCAACACAGATTTCCCAATTTTGGGGCTCCTGGCTGCTACGTCCAGTCAAATGCTTGCTGTCAAAGGCTGTCACTCTGACCTTACCTCTGGAATTCAATGCTTTTGTCCATGTTTGAACCAAGGCTGTAATAAGGACAGGAGGTGAGTGGCCCTGACAGAACCCAAACTGGGAGCCACTGAGCAGATGCTGCCTAATAGCACTTTTGAAGACACCTTCCATCACTTTATTGATAATCTAGAATACACTGGGGCACTAACTTAGCTGGGTTGAATTTGTCGTTTTTGCTTACAGGACAAACCTGGGCAATTTTCCACATTCTGGTAGCTGCCAGTGTTATAACTGTGTGCTGAAAGAGCTTGGCTAGGGGTGCAACAAGTTTGGTATCTAAATGTGTGGGTCGTTTGGAAGCAAGGTCATCAGGATTACAACATTCAAGATGACAGCATATATAGTGTTTGCTCCACCCAGTACACTGTTCCATGTTTACAAGCAAAATGAATTTAATTGAATTGGCTGAATGCTGCCAATTTATCCCTGGAGGAGACCGGGAAAGATCTCTCTCCCTAGTAGCTGACTGTACTCTGATTTGAGTTCAGGAGTTCCAACTGCTGTATTTATCCACTTTCAGTGAAGATCATGACTTTTGGGCATTTCTTCTTTTGTACAGTGGACCTCAGTAAAATTTGGGCTTTTTAAATTTTGGAACCAGAATCTAATTTGCTATACTTTTGCTTATTTGTTTCTTGGAGTGCTTTGTATGGTAAGTAAAACAGATTCAATGGGAAATATCACATTTATTATGAAACAAAATACACTCTTTCCTGCAATTATGTGTACAGCAATATAGTTTGCTGATTACACAATCAGTCTTGTCCATCAACTACCTAAAAGGCAAAGCTAAAATGACACCCTTTTTAAGAGATTCTGAAATTTGTAATGTTACTATGGACAATCTCTTCTCATTCAGCAGATATTCCTTTTGGTGGATTACAAATAAAATGGATGGTACAAAGCTGGCTACTGGAATTATCTGCAGCCCTGTTCATGTCCAACTATGTCTAACTATGTTGAGAATTATGGATAAAGCGATGACTGACTGTCAAGCTTAGGATCATCTCTCTGAAAACTGCTCATTTGAATTTATGGCTTTGTCCTTTCTGTAGGTTTGTCCTTTTTCTAGTCCTTTTCAAAACTCTATTGGAAATTCGTGAAATCTGATATAGTTCATGGCATGGAAGGATTTTGTTTTGCATCATTCTGTTTCAGAACTCAAGTTACTAGTGATGGATGCTGAGATGGCATAGACCTTGGCATATGTATAACTCTAACAAAACATTTGGAGAGCAACATGAGCCATAACCACAGAATCGTTACAGCCAAAAGGAAGCCATTCAGTCTTTTTTCACATCTGCACCAGCTTTTTGAAATGAGCATTTCACTTAATGCCATTCTTCTGCCTTCTCCCTCTAACCCTGTACATTCTTCCTTTTTTAAAAAAAATCAGTTAATAGTCTGGTTTCCTTTCAAATGTTGTGATGCTTTTTTAGTTGCTCTTAACTTGTCCTGCTGGCTTCAGTGACTTATGTAGTGAGATACAGAGGTCTCTTTGCTCCTGTGCTAGAATTTTATCCTTCACCTTTTGCCTTGTATCACAGCATTCTTCCTAGAGAAATGAATTTACTTCGCACTTTTCTCTGCATTGAACTTCACCTTCCACTTGTCCACCCATTCAGCAAAGTTGACGAGCTTTTTGAAGTTCACACTCTGCAGCTTACAGTTTACCATTCTTCCACTCAGCATTGCCAGCAAACTTTTTGAAATTGTGTTAAGGTTTAGATCATTTAATGTTTGTGTAAAGATTTGTAGCTCTGGTGCCGTAGTTATGGATATGTTCATTGAGCTGGGAAGTTGATTTGCAGATGTTTCGTCCCTTGTCTAGGTGACCTCTTCAGTGCTTTGGAGCCTCCTGAGTGCCATGCTTCTAAGAATTCTCTGGCTGTCCTCTGTTGAGCTTGTCCTTTGATCATTGTGTTCTCTCCGTCAAATTTGTGGTCTCTGTCATCTGTGTGTATGTACATACAGATGACTGACCACAAAAGCGACTAGGACAACACAATAATCAAAGGCCAAGCTCAACAGAGGACAGCCAGAGAATTCTTTAGAAGCATGGCACTCAGCAATGGACTCCATCAACAAGTACACAGACCTTGACCCAGTATACTTGCCACTACAACGAACAACCAGAAGCGGCAGAAATGGAACCTAATACGTTCGAGAAGACAGTACAACAGTGCTTCACAGGAGGCTCCAAAGCACTGAAGATGGATGGGTATAGGAATAGGAAGGGTTTGGAGGGATATGGGCCAGGTGCTGGCAGGTGGGACTAAATTGGGTTGGGATAACTGGTCGGCATGGACAGGTTGGACCGAAGGGTCTGCTTCCATGCTGTACATCTCTATGACTATGACTATGACTCTATGTCACCTAGACAGGGAACGAAACGTCTGCAAATCAACTTCCCAGCTAGGCAAACATAGCCACAACCACGATAGATCATTAATGAGGAGAAACAAAGGTTTCCTCAACTGACCTTAGTGATGCTCCACTATAAGTCTTCCTCCAGCCAAAGAAACATTCAGCAATTTCTATTCTCACTTCTCTCCATATCCTGGGATATATTTAATCAATTCTTGCTGCCTTATCAACTCTAAGTACAAACATCCTATTCAATAGCAGCTTGGTCATATCTTGGAGTGTCCAAATTACCACTTCCTTTCATAAGGAAGATGATGCTATCAAGATAATTAATAAAGACAGGTACAAAATATTCATTAACTCAGCGATTTCCTCTGCCTTCATTGATAAATTCCTTTTTTGATGTCTCATCAGTCTACTCCTATTTTTCTCACCTTTCCTTCCCCAGAGGATTTTGGGAGTCCCTTTTATGTTAGTTTTTTTACTTCCCCTATTTGTAGAGCAGGGTTATGTTCAGGACAGACATGACTATCTTTCTGTAACTCACTTTTTAGTTACTATTCTGTACATTCAGAAACATGTGCATTAACACTGACTTTGATGTTATCACTCTTTACTTTTTATTCCATCCCTGCCTATTAACTTCCTATTCGTTAGTCACGTGTTGTGTATATCTCTTCCAGTATTGTGTGTGCCTTGGTAATCCTCTTTGATTTTTTTTTTTTGTTGCCTACATCCCTGTCAATCTGGTTTAACTCCTCTCCGATAGCATTTCAAAGCACCCTGCATGACAATTTACCACTTGTAATATGGGGAGCTTTCGCATTCTCTCCCCGCATCTGCGTGAAGCACTCTCAGGTAATCCAGTTTCCTGCCACAGTCCCATGAATGTAAAGGTTTAAGGGAATTAGCCAGGCTAAACTGCTGGCTAATGTCCACTGATAAGCAGGCTATGAGGTTATTGGGTTAGGATCCGGCGGTAGTTCTGGAAGAGAGGGTCAGTACAGACCTGATGGGCTGAATGAACTCTATGCACTGTAGGGATTCTAAAAATTAAAAGCCCCAACTCCAACATCAACTATCCAACTACACACACACCTGTTCCATCTTTCTTTCTACGCTGGAGATTATTGTTGTCCTTTATTTTTAGGTCTTTGTGTATAATAAGCTTTATTACTATTAATAAATTGTTAACAATTTGAAAGCCTTACTGATGGTACATTTGCTAGTATTCATGCGCCTTACTATAAGTAATGTGCTTTACATTTCTAAAACAAAAACTTAGAAGTTCCTTAGTTTTTTGAGTAACACCTAATTTTCTTTCCCAAATGCAGATTCCAACTAGTTCTTAGTAAAATTGTGGCTCTATATCCATGCTTCAGTCTCAAGGGGCAATGTGGGCAAATGTTTATCCATTTCAATTATCAAATGTAGAGTGGGCTAAATATTGCCTGGCTAGAAATAAAGTGTTTCTTTTTTCAAAAAAAACGTTTCCTTTATTCTGCTATAAATGTGTCGCACCCCTTTTTTCCCCCAGTGTGATAAATTGTTCCAGTCATCTTGCAGTTATTCTGAGCGAAATTGTAAACGTGTGCTTTTAAGCCCATTCCCAGTAAGAAATGTGTTGACAAATGTGAAAATTCACTGCAATTAGATCTTTTTCAGACAAATACTTTAGCACCAACTATGTTTTCAATCGTGCTCTGTCCATTTCACTAAAATTGGAGCATGATCCTTCACAGGATATGTTTGGTTAATTATCATAGATTTTTCAAATTAGAAGGCCGCTTAGCTCATTGTGCCTGGGTCGGTGCTACCTATTTCTTGTTTAAGTATATGTCTATCTATCTATTAAATAATGTACCAATTCTTTCACTGTATCGTTTCTAAACAGCATTTTGGAACTGACCTGATTGCACAAAAAGCTATGACACAGTAGGTGTGTGTGTTGCAATATAAACTCGTGTATGGAGCATGTTTCTATTGGTCAAGCAGGTACAAACAAACCTTAGGTTTTTTGAAGTATCATAACTGCCCAATAAACTTTTCTGCAAAGCAAATACTCAAGTCTTATTTTCAGGTCTTGGTTTAAGTAACATCATTTATTATAAAAGGTGCATATGATTAAGTGAAATGAAAACCCAGTTTCACTATAATTTCTAAACAAAAGTTGTGTTAGAATTTAAGGTGTTTCTGATGGATTTTATAGAATTTAGGAATTTTCTCATTTTTTTGCTGGTTAACAATTTTGCAGAGATTCTAATGCTAGTGTGTTTTTTGTTTAGTCAACTGTAACCTTACACAAAGATAGAACAGATAAACTGACATCTCTGCATGTTTGTTCAGGTTATGAGACTGAATAGCTTATCAGAGCATATACCAATGATTCATAATGCATTGCTACACAACCATTTTCTGCCACTTCCCATATCATATTTATTTACACGTTTAATAATTTGCAATGTTGTTTTATATTCATCTCTGCACTGTCAAATATTGAATTGGGGCCTTTATGAGAAATATTCCAAATCAAGGTACAAAATAAAATGAACCTTTTGTTTTAATTCAGCATAATTTAAAAGATAATCAGCTTTTACTTGCATATGGTTTATCTTGTTTGTCTCAGAATGAGATTAGTACTTTTATTCTATCGATTAACAGGCTGTTTTGTTGGGTCCTTTTTTTTGTCATTTATAGAAATTATTTGGATGTGAATATGGATGGTTAGTAAGTTTGTGGATGACACCAAAATTTGTGACATAGTAGACAGTGAAGAAGGTTCTCCTAAGATTACAAATGGATTTTGATCAAGTGGATCAATGGGCTGAAAAATGGCAGATGGGGTTCAATCTGGATAATGTGAGGTATTGCATTTTGATACAACAAACAGGTAGGGCTGATAGAATTAATGGAAGAGCTTTGGGTGGCATTGTAGAACAAACAAAGGGCTCCGGTATATGATTCTTTGAAATCTGTGTCACATAGAGTGGGTAAGAAGGTATCAAGCATGCTTGCCTTTATTATTCAGCACCTTTTGAGTATAAGAATAGGGATATTTACGTTGAGGTTGTACAGGATCTTGGTAAGGCCTTTTCTGGAGTACTGTGAACAGTTCTGGTCACCCTGCTATAGGAAGGGTATTATTAAGCTGGAGAGAGTTCAGAAGAAGTTTACCGGGATGTTGCCAGGAATGGAGGGTTTGAGTTATAAGGAGAGGCTGAGACTACTTTGACTAGAGCGTAGGAGGTTGAGAGGTGACCTTTACAGAGGTTTATAAAACAATGAGAGGGATAGGCAGGGTGAATGGCATGTGTCTTTTCCCTAGTGTTGGCAATTTCAAGACTAAGGAGCACACTTTCAAGGTGAAAGGAGAAAGATTTTAAAGACGAGGGGCAATTGTTTTTAGTGGTTTGTATGTAGAATAAATGTCCAGACGAAGTGGTGGATGTGGATAAAGTTACATTTAAAAGACATTTAGATAAGTACATGAATAAGAAAAATATTTGGATGGATATGGGCTAAGCACAGATAGGTGGGACCAGTTTAGTTTGAGATTATGGTCAGCATGGTCTGGTTGAACTGAAGAATCTGTGTCTGTGCTGTATGATGACTCTATGATACTTTACATAGCTGATTGGACATATGACACCAACTCCATGACAGTGATTTGAAAGTGAGGCAGATGTTTTTAAACCAGGAATATCACATTTTTGTGATCTCCTATAATTGTGTGAAATGTACAATGACTATTTGGCCTGGAATCTATGCTGTAATACGTGCACTTTCCAACCATTTTTGTACCATGATTTTAATTGAAGTCTGTGGCAGAAAGGCCCAAGGCTTGTCTGTGGCCTTTCTACCAGTTGGGGCCTTTTGTAGGGAGCAACTAATACCTACTTAAAGGCCATATTGTGCCCACACACCCCACCACCACTGGCATTAACCCAACAGCAGGTAGAACATTTGCTGTACAAGGAACTCTACAAGTAAACCCATGTGAGACTGATTGTGGGCTCCTAGAATGTGGGAAGGTCTTTTTGTTCAATTGTACTTAGTGCCAGATTGAGGCTGCAGCAAGCAGGGGGGAGGAGTCTCATTAGCCCACTGAACGCCAACCTGACCCAGTGATCTTGCTGCTGCATTCACTGTTTCGTTCCCATCTCTAGCCATAACTCAACATTGCCTGGGTTCCAGCAATGATCCTCTGTGTTTCTTAATGCTAGTCTCTCCTACACCGGGAAATGAGCTTTGAGTGTGATCTGCTGTCAGCATATTTGTATGTTTCAATAAGGTCACCTCCTGTTGTTCTAAGCTTCAATGGGTACAAGCCTAGCCTGTCCAGTTTTTCCTCCTCCGGTAATCACCCACCGTATCAGTTGAGCGACTCCCCTGAACTGTGGTGTGGAATGTCAAAAGGTAAATGTAAAATGGGGATCCTGCGAAGGCAAAACAGAGCAGACAGGCAGCATGGGAGACTGGATTTAGAGCAGAAAAGTCGAGGGGACATCAGGCTGCAATTTGGAAGGGTAGGTGGGGTAATGGTAAAGGATTTGAGATGTCGGAAGGGTCACTGGCTCTGATCAGAGTTTGAGGAAACGGGTAAACTGGAAAAGGCAGATAAGTGAAAAGGTAATTAACTGGGTCCAACTCTGTCTCGTTTCTTTTAATTGGTTTTCTAAGGCTCAGAAAAACCAGCTGGCCAGGGTTCAATTTAAAGTGGTGGCTAAATGGGAGGCAGGAGCCTTGTTTTTTACTTCTGATTTTTAAATTAACAACGCGCTTCCTGGCAGTTTCATCCTTTCAATTCTGACAACATCGTTGTAAATCTTTTCTGAAACCTTTCACATACTTTATTTTTATAGTCTAGTGACGAGAAATAAACCCCAATAGTTTGTTTGAAGTAATTCTAACCAATAATAAAAGTACTTGAGTCATACTGCCTCCATTTCTTTTGTTTTAGCCCAGTTAACGTCAAAGCAGTTAAAACTTATTGGCTTTACCCTTCAGGCTGACCTTTTCCTGTCGTGGGTATCAATTTTAAAAAAAGATATATGACAGTCACTGAAGCAATTAGCAAGAATGAATGCAGTTTAATGGAGACACAGACCACTTTTATGAAGCCATTTTCAATGTGCAATTGCATTGTGTGGTTCTAAAAATAGATTTATTTATGGCAGATTAGTCTTAACACAATTAACTTCATGTTTATTAGAAATACAGTCCTTTCCCTTTGAGGCAAGTTACTGAAAAGATGAATGCAATAATAAAGACACCTCATTTTTAAGCAAGAAGATACAAATTACTTGTAAAACCATGATGCAAGTAATTTTTTTGAAATTGAGACAGAATATGGTGGTATAGTGGACAGTGAAGAAAGTTAAGTAAGATTACAAAGCGATCCCGATCAAATGGGCTGAGGAGTGGCTAATGGAGTTTAATTTGGGAAACGTGAGGTATTGACAAATAAGGGCATCACTGAAACTCCCCAAGGCCCTACTTTTTTAACTCTGTTGTCGAACAGAGAGACCTCGGGGCTCAGTTACATAATTCTTTGAAATTTACATCACGGGTAGAGAGGGTGATTTAAGAAGGTGTTTAGCACGCTTGCCTTTGTTGCTCAGATCTTTTGAATATAGGAGTTGAGACATTATGTTGAGGTTGTACAGGACGCTGGTGAGGCCTCATCTGGAGTACTGTGTACTGTTCTGCAATAGGAAGAATATTAATAAATTGGAGAGAGTTCAGAAAAGACTTACCATGATGTTGCTGGGAATGGATGATTCAGCTATTTAAAAAGATATGCTGGATAGGGCAGGGACTTTTTTCACTTGAGCTTAGGACGTCGAGGGGTAACCTTTTTGTAGATGTTTATAAAATCATGAGAGCAGAGATAAGGTGAATAGCAAGGGTCGTTTCCCTAGGCTGGGGATGGTCAAAACTAGGGGGCATATTTGTAAGGAGAGAGGAACATGTTTTTAAAAAGGAAATGAGGGGCAATATGTGGAATGAACTACCAGGTACATGCAGGTGCAATTGCAACATTTTTTTTTAAAAAATTGGGTAAGTACATGAAAAGGAAAGGTTTGGAGGGATATAGGCCAAGTGGGATGAGTTTAGTTTTGGGAACATAGTCAGCATGAACTAGTTGGACCAGAGTCTGTTTCCGTGCTGTTTGAATCTATGCTAATTCTTTAGGGAGTAGTGCCTTTTTAGTTTTACACTTTGCTGGCATGATGTGCTGTAATCTGTGATCTGCTGTGTGGCAGTGGTCAAGTAACTTTTTTCTTAGGATATGAGAGCAATGCGAGAAGTTGTCTAACTTGGTAAAGTTTTGTGGTAAGTATTTAATAAAAAGTGAGTTCAAGGCGTAGTGGTACTATGAGTGGGCTTGAAATCCAGAGGCTGAAGTCAGTACCATAATGACACTGGTTATCAAAATCCATGATTATATTATATCCGTGTAGCATAGCAGTAACATCCCTGCCTCTGACAGAGAAGCCCTGGCGTTATGTCTGACCTGCCTCACATCTCAATTATGTCCTTTATATGTCCCAACAGAACTATTTTAAAAACAAAACTCTTAATGAAAATAATACTAATTATAAAATGAGCTCTTGTTCCAGGTTAAAACAATATCCTATGATTTTCTTTTGACTCCACTTGTTCAACACTAGGATAAGCTTCATAGGAAAGATGTGAAAATATATTTTCACTAGTAAAATCCCTTCCTGAAATCTTTTATGTAAGTAATTCTGACTGTTTGTGGCTAACATTGAAATTGGAACAGAGATATCAAGCATTTTCTGCACTTGGTTCATAATTATGCAATTTAATTTTTCATCATTTTGACAAATTATTTCATGGGTCATGGTTACAGCTGAGAATACTACCATTACAGTAATCCTGGAATTTTTCCCTCAAGGTAAAATGCCAGATAAAGTATTAAATGCGTTTCAGCATAATGGGATGAGTCTCCTACGAGTTAAGTCGATACAGACTCCAGTTCTGAAGAAGGGTCACTGGACCCAAAACATTAAATTTGATTTCTGTTCGCCGATATTGTCAGACATGCTGTGTTTTACCAGCAACTTCTGTTGAAGTTTCCAAAATATTTGGTTCTGACACAACTTTTTTCCTTTTATTTGAAAAAACAAATCATTAAAATCCAGTATCACAATGTGACTTACAATCTGTACAGTTGGACTCATTTGATCGCACACCCCATTTCTCCCCCCCACCAATCTCAACTCTTGACCTGAGTTGACCCCACTCTCTACAAACTGCGGGTTAATCATCACAAGTTACTTTTTAATTCTGCCAAGTATTTAAGAAATCTCTCAAATCAAGTACTAAAACAATAATTAAAAATTTATTAAGACCCCCTCAAGTACGCAAGAATAAGTCTGTGATCCAACTTCGCTATTACCCAATTAGTGGTGAAATATGGCTAGGATTTCAACCAATAGCGATCTGTCTCTGGAAATCCAGGGTTTGGTCCTTCTGCAGGTTCGTGGTGTGACACTGTTGATGATTCGATTGATCCTTTCATTCCCTAACATTGATGACACTTCTGGAGACCTCCAGTCTGTAGCTTGCCTTCTCATCAAAAATAGTTCCTTTGTTCCATGTTACATTTTGGAGTTAACTGTCTAAAACACACTGCTTTTGCCTGCCATTAACTCCTTTACTTCAAAACATTTACTTCTGCAGACCGGTCTAATTGGGAGAAAGTGAGGAGTGCAGATGTTGGAGATCAGAGTCGAGAGTGTGGTGCTGGAAAAGCATAGCAGGTCTAGCAGCATCCAAGGACCAGCAGAATCAACGTTATGGGCATAAGGGCTGATGAAGGGCTCATGCCCGAAACGTCGATTCTCCTGCTCCTTGGATGCTGCCTGGCCTGCTGTGCTTTTCCAGCACCACACTCGCGAGATTGGTCTAATTGTCCATTTGTTAAGAGGCAGCAGAGTATCAAGCAGTGTTATCTCCTATCCCCCAGGAAACCATTTGTTTTTGTAACTCCTTCCCAGGATGTTGCATTCACATGTTGCTTTAACTCCTTTTGTAACCGTGTCTTGTTGTTCCTTTCATCTCGCGGAACAGTTCATTCCAAAAAGAGTCATTGCTGATTCTTTCAATCCACGATTAACAGTTATTTAGATTATGAAGTTTACATTGTCACAAAACAACAGAATTCCATAGGTTCACCAAATTCTCCATGAAGTTTCTCCACTTCTCAGTCTGAAATATTTTGCCTGTATCCTAAAACTATGACTCCTTAATCTGGGCATTTCCACGAGAGGGGCATCATCCCTCTATGCAGCCGTATCAGTTAAATTCTATCTCATTCTTCCAAACTTCAGTGAATGCTGGCCCAGTTGACCCAATATGATAAACCTGCCATCCTAGGATATATATCTTTCTTTAAATCATGAGACCAACACTGCATACAATGGCTATACAGTAGCACACTCCAAAGGAGTTGCTGGGAAATCGAACACTCTACTGGATAATGGCCCTACACCTGGAGCCTCCTGAAAGTCTCTATTTATATCAAAGAATTCTGATGTTTCCACTGAAATTAAGAAAACAGTAATTTAGTAAAGGTTAGATTATTAAATACGCAGTCTAACTCCATGCTAACCATTCTACAGACTCCACACTTGCATCTCAGGCTCCCAATTACATCTCCTCCAGACCTGGACCTGACCCTTCCAACCCCACTTCCCCCAATTTCCTGCTGGACTCAAACTTCTCCAAACCCAACAACCATCTTCCCCACCGCAGCAGATTATTTTTTCATTTATTTTAAGCATGGTGTCACTTACCTGATCACCATGCACTCTGGCAACCTACTGACTTGTCACCCCTTTCCCGTAGCATCCTATCCACCTGGCACCTTACCTGTTGGCAGTCTGCCCTTACCTATCTGGCCGCCTAACCTCTCTCACCCTTCTATCACACTTGTCTTATACCCACTGTTTGACTGTAGCTGTCAGAGCAACTGTCTGGAATTGTTTAAATTTCAGATCATGGCAGCTGGCTGCTGTGAAAGGGTGTGTGGTTTGTCTTTCTCTGACAGTTCTGCATGATGAAAAGGCTGTCAAAATAAAAGTGCACTCCACATTTTCAAAGGAGCCCTGACCCTGATGAGAATTTCCTGTCACATACTCTGATCTCCCTTCTTTCATGCAAGGGAATGGCCAAATGGGCAACCTATGTGAGATAACCACTCCTCGGAAAATCTGACCCATTGTTACAGCCAGGTGAGGATGGGTCACAGTTGAGTTTTTTAAAACTTGCTCTCAAACAATTGCAGTATATGTTATCTTTTTTTCAGCATGTAGCTATAACACTTCAATTAAACTTACCTAACCAGATTCAATTCTGAGATATTCTTGAGCAAGACAGCCTGGGTTTTATTACCTATTGAACTTGAGAAAAATAAAATGAGACATCTAAGAAATACAAATTTCACATTGAAATTGGTTGGGAAAAGGGTGTGTTGTACAGGCAGTAAAAGCAAATGCTGTTACAGATCTCAAAAGTTCTTTCAAGGTACAAGAATGAAAAGGATCTGTATCCACATGTTTAGATATTGACCTGTTTCCTCCCTAATGGGAAAACTGCCACATGTTGGAGTTCTCAGTGAATCATTTGTTTCAAGTTACCTTTCAAATGGGCACAGGTTTCAGAAGTTGTGTGTGAGAGCGTGAGAGAATTCCAGTTTCTTGCTTACAAATCCATCTTCCCATGTCTGTGTTCTGCTGGTCACAACTAGATGTTGGTCAAGTTCCAGTTGTATATTCCTGAGTCTACTCATTGATTGTGGAATATTCAGCTTGGGAAAACCATCTTTTATCTTTGGCATCTTTCTGGAAGATGCACATCAGGGGATACAGATGATTTTCGGCGTCCTTTTTATAATAATTTTGGCTCACTCTGAGCCTTGTTTGTTGATGATTCGTGAGCTTGGCTAGACCTAATCAGGTGTTCGCAACCATATTTTAGGCACACTTGTCCTCATCAAACTTGTTTTTACTCAATTAAATTCTCAGGTGTTAAAGGCAAATGACTGCTACTACTGTACTGAAAATGAGGTATCAATATTTAACGAGGTACTGCAAAAACAAAATGCTGAAGAAATTAATCAGTGCTGGTAGCGTATATAGCAAGGGAAAGAGGATTAACATTTTGAGTCTAATATGACTATTCAGATTTTCACAAGTTAAAAACAGTTCCAAAGAAAAGTCAGATCAGACTCAAAACACCAACTTTCTCTGTCCACAGAAGCTACAAGACTTGAGTTTTTCTAGCATGTTATGTTTTTACTTCAGATCTCCAGAATCCGCACTATTTTGCCTTTATAAACTGACTACTTTCCGATTGCTCTGATATTAGTCATTTTATGATAAAGTGCTCATTCACGATCTCTCACTAAATAAATTGTTTTACAAACTGCAGGTTATTTTCCACAACCAGAAAGGGATGCATACCAAATAAAACCAAAAATGAAATGAGACTTCCAAGAAGCATGGGTTTACTTTACCATTAAATATTTCAGCCAATCATTCAATGTATCTGTAATTATCAACCCAGTGGGACCAACTCAGCAGTGGTAGTGCAATCCTGCCCAATCAGAGTCTGGTTTGCAACTTTCAATTCGTTCTCCTTTTCCTGGCAATAATTTAATACAGACCATCAGTATCAGTATCTTGCAAGATATTATTTGTCTTTTTTCTCAGTATTTCGTCCATGACTTAACAAATGGCCATTCATAATAAGTGCTATAAACCATGTGACTATTGCAAGTGATACATATTCCTAAACAGCTATGTTCGCTCCAATTTGAATGCACTTTTGTAAAAGATATGCAACCACTTCAAAAACTGCATTAAAAGGTTTGCATGATAGATTTTGCTGTACTACTACACATACAGTGCAGAAATTGAGTTTGAATCCAATTTATCATGTTAAATAAGGTATGACAGAATACCTCATAAAATCATTTTTAAAAAAACAGATTTTTGCATATTAAAACCTCTTCCTAATATCTCATCACCAACCAGTTTATTCTGTATTCCTTTCGGCACATTTGTATATAAATCTGAATGACGGAGGAGTTGCATTGGTAAGACAGAGTTTGGTTGAGTGCTAATATATAATAGAAAATGCTGAAAGTACTCAAGTCAAGCAACATCTGAGAGAGAGAGTTAACATTTTAGGTCAATAATGGCCCCAAATCTGCTGAATGTTGTGAGCATTTTTTTGTTTTTATTTTTGATTTGAATCATTTTGCTTTTATGTTTCTGGTGTGAAATATTGAATTTCCATTTACCTTGCCAGACCAAATTCCATACTCTTGCATTTGGAATAATAGATTAGCTCATGTTGAGTTTCTGCAAAGGCCCACCTGGAACATTCTGCTGTAGCCACAGGAGGTGCAAAACCTGCCACAAGACATTTTCCCCCGCCCTCAAAACCTCCATCCAATGCCCCAAAGAATCATTCTAATCTGGTAGAGATTCACGTACATTTCTTCTAACCTGATTTATTGCATCCGTTGCTCCCAATGTGGTCTCCTCTTTATCTGAGAGACCGAGCACAAACTTAGGAACCAGTTCAGGGAGCACTTATGGTCTGTATGCTCCAATCAACCCCAGCTTCCAGTTGCCAGCCGTTTCAACTCCTGCTTCCACTCCCCCAATGATATGTCTATCCTGGGCCGCCTCCACAATCAAAATAAGGCCAAACCCAAACTGGGGGAAAAAAAAACACATTTTCCGCCTTGGAGCTTACAACCATATGGCCTTAACCTAGAATTCACCAGCTTTCAAATCTCCCCCAGTCCCCACCTCATCCTAGGCTCAGCCCTCCCTCTCCACCACTCCCCCATTTCTCAGCTCTCTTCCCCCTCCCCCAGTCCTGATGAAAGGTTCCAACCTAAACTGTCAAGTTTCCTTCTCCACTGCTGCTTGACCTGCTTTTTCCAGCTCCACTTTATCCAGTCTGACTCTCGAGCATCCGCAGTCCTCACCACTTTCAAGCTATATTAGTCAGCCAAGGGATATGGTGTCAGTGTCGAAGAGTGTGGCGCTAGAAAAGCACGGCCAGTCAGGCAGCATCTGAGGAGCAGGAGAGTCGATGTTTCAGGCATAAGTCCTTCATCAGCAATCCTGAAACATTGATTCTCCTGCTCCTTGGATGCTGCCTGACGGGCTTTGCGTTTCCAATGCCACATTGTTTGACTCTGATCTCCAGCATCTGCAGTCCTCACTTTCTCCTGGGATATGGTGCCAGTAAATGTATGTAACATATATGATTAATTTAAAGTAAGTCTATTTGTTGACTAAGCAAGTTTGAGCTACTGGGAGAGACTGAATAGGCTGGGGCTGTTTTCCCTGGAGCATCGGAGACCGAGGGGTGACCTTATGGAGGGTTATAAAATCATGGCAGGTTTGGATCGGGTAGATCGACAAGGGGTGGGGGAGTCCAGAACTAGAGGGCATTGATTTAAGGTGAGAGGAGAAAGATTTAAAAGGGACCGAAGGGGGACCTTTTTCACAGAGAGGATGGTGCATGTATGGAATGAACTGCCAGAGGAAGTGGTGCAGGCTGGTACAATTACAGCTCAAAGTTTGTGAGAAGATTTGTAGCTAGGGTGCTCGTTGTTGTAGTTGTGTTCGCTGAGCTGGGAATTTGTGTTGCACACGTTTCGTCCCCTGTCTAGGTGACATCCTCAGTGCTTGGGAGCCTCATGTGAAGCGCTTCTGTGATGTTTCCTCCGGCATTTATAGTGGTTTGAATCTGCCGCTTCTGGTTGTCAGTTCCAGCACATTGACCCAATATACCGACCACTGCAACGGACAGCTGGAACTGACAACCGGAAGCGGCAGATGAGGAAACCTCACAGAAGCGCTTCACAGGAGGCTCCCAAGCACTGAGGAGGTCACCTAGACAGGGGACGAAACATCTGCAACACAAATTCCCAGCTCGGCGAACAGAACCACAACAGCAATTACAGCTTTTAAAAGGCATCTGGATGGGTATATAATTAGGAAGGGTTTAGAGGGATATGGGCTAAATGGGGGCAAATAGCTCTGGATTAATTTTAGGATATCTGGTCAGCATGGATGAGTTGGACTGAAGGGTCTGTTTTCGTGCTGCTCATCTGACTCTAAGTGGGACAATTAAAGCTCCTGTTCTCCCATATTTATGGGTTTGAGAAAACCATTGGTGGTCGTGAAACAATTACTAAGGGATGCATGCACCTGGAAGTGCAGTGTTAAACAAATCAATCTGCCTGGCTTCACTTTGATATCTCATCAGCGTTATTTGCTAAATGTTTTTTGGTTAGTTATATTACAGGCTGTTTCTTAAAATAATTTATATGTTTTATTAATAACTAGAAAGTTATTACTGCTGTGACTCATAATTAAGTAGCCAACATGGGGGAAGATGATTTGTGGGCTATATTTGAGTGGTTTCCTCTCCCTTAGATTTGGCTCTGTGTGAATATTTAAACATGGTAGAAAATTGCTTGAATCTGCTCCTCCACTGCGAATTACATATGCCCTTCTCATAACTTAATCCTTTGGCCAAAATGCAAACCAATTTTAAACCGCAGGAAGAGTAAACAGTCACATAAAGTCCGACGTCTACGGCATTGAAACAAGCTCTTCGGCCCAACTTACCAATCCACTCGCAATTTAAACCAGTCCAATTTGCCTGTGTTTTGTCCATATCCCTCTAATACTTACCTCATCCATGTATCTGTCTAAATATTTGTTAAGTGATTGAAATTGTACTTGCTTCCACCACCACTGGCAGCCCATTCCAAACACTCCCCACCCTCTGTGTGGAAACAAATGCTCCTCTAGACCCTTCTGTGTATTTCCCTTCTGACCTTACACCTATGCCTTCTAGTTTTAGACTCCCCTCCCAAGGGGGAAAGCTGTTGGCTACCTACCTTTATCTATGCCTTTCATGATGTTATAGACCTCTATGAAGTTACCTCTCAGTCTCCTATGCTTCAAGGGAAAAAGATCCCAGCCTATCCAACCTCCTCATTGTAACTCAAATCTTCCAATCCAGGTAGCATCCTAGTATACCTTTTCTGCACTCTTTCTAGTTTAATGATATCCTTTCTGTAGTAGAACAACCAGAACTATAGACAGTATTCCAGATGTGGCCTCACCAACATCTTGTACAGCTGCAACAAGATGTGCAAAACTTCTGAAAGCAAGCATGCTAAAAGCCGTCTTCACCACCCTGTCTACCTGTGACTCCATTTTCATGGAGCCGTGAACCGTACCCCTAGATCTCTTTGTTCTCTAATGCTCCTCAGGGCCCTACCATTGACTGTGTAAGTCCTGCCATGGTTTGCTTTGCAAAATGCAACACCTTGCATTTATTTATGTTCAGCACCAGCTGTCATTCCTCAGCCCACTGGTCAAGTTGATCAAGATTTCACTACATTCCCAGATAACCACTTTCACTGTCCACTATAACCACCAATTTGGTGTCATCCACAAACTTACTATTTATCTAGAATATCCTGGCCTAAGTGTAATTAATCCAGAGACTGCTCCTCGGGTTTTTAATCTTGAAGCTCCCACTTGGTGTGCGCGTAATCTGGGCAAGTTTCTCAAGTATACATCTCGAAGTTTCTGCTGCTACTCTGGTGTGCTTTATCTAGGCTCCCATCTCCTCAGAGATTTATGATCAAGTAAGACTTTAAAGGATGAATAGAATAATGGAAACACTTCCTTACATCAAGGATTCTGTATGTTTGGCATTAAGATGACTAAAATTACTTGGTTTGTTCCACAGTGTCTCAAACGCATTGCTGATGAACTGCAAGTTGTAATGGCCACTCTGAGCATTACCCTGTGTAATCCATCACCGGTATGTTTTTGTGATTAGAAGGGATCTGTTGGAAATGGTTTGTTTTGTTAGTCTGAGGCGTGCTTCCACAAAAAAGGTTTTTGTCTTTAGGCATACCTTTTTTATTCATACCGGTGAAAATAACAAAACTTAACAACACGCAAATGATGCTGTTGTAGCCCCCCCACCCCAAAACATTTGACTAACCAACCAAACACATATGGCTCCAGATCAGCTGGCATTGGGAGTTAGCAATGTTGACATTATTTCTCTGTGACTCAAATGTTGCACTGTTGGCTGTGTACTATCAGCTTAACTTCATATATGAAAGGGTCTTAGGACATGGAACAAGCAGCTTATGGTTAAAACTTCACCTGGGAATGGTGCCATTTATAATAGTGAGGGAGATGGGCTTAAAAATGATGTTTCTGCTTTTCAAGGTGAGGGCTGATACTGAATCCTTAAGAATGACAGCACAGCTAGTCACCTTTCAGCCTACGCTAAATGTTTAACTACTGCTTTTCACTTGTCTGCAGCTGGAACATTTTCCACTTTCAGCTCATTGTGTCAGCATCAAACATCCAACCCCTGTAAGGCTAGATTTTGTCCGGCTGCAGAATAAAGCTGCTTTCTCCCAACTGTATCATTTTGTGCTAACCCAAACATCTGAAGGTCATCTTGCTTTGCCAATCTGATGTTATTTGTGCTTGTCTGTAGGCGGTTTTGTCCTGATTTTTATTAATCAGCTACAGACTCAGCTGAAACTCTGCAAAATTGTTTCATTTGAGAGAATAAAAGCCGGCACTGAGATATGAATCCCATCAATTTATATCCAATGTTCAGACTGTTAATCTATCATATCACCTGAAGATCTCTCAACATTCATTGGTGAAACAGCATCAAAAAGAATAAAACAAAAGATTTGCTTTTATTTATTGTACACAGGCTAACATCCCTCCTAAAGGCATAGTCATAGAGATCGACTACATACTGAAAGGCCCTTTGGCCCATCACATCTGCACCAGTCAAAAACCCTAATGTATGCATACTTGCAGTTTCATTTAATGTTATTTCATTTCTGAAAATTTCTGAAAATAACTTAAGTAAAGAGCTTTGAGTTTCCACACTGTAAGTAATCTAATCTAATCTAATTGGATGGGAACGTTCTATATCCAGATCCTCATTGGTGTGAGCAGAAGCCTAAACTGAACTTGCATTGATTGTACAAAGTTGTTTTTTTTTCTTCTGAGAAAGTTTAGTGAGTAAATGGACTAATATTCTACTGGTGTAGCTGATGAGTGGATGGTGGGTATAATTTACAAACTAAAGCTAGTTAAAACATTGAGATGGAGTACAGGAAACTCGACCCATCTAAACTTCAGCCAATTCAGCAGATTCTTACTGCAACCTAAATTACCAAAGCCTGAACTTACACATTTTGACGTGGCCTTGTAATAGGCAGAACTTTTGCTCACTCCGTTACAAACGAAGGGCCTGGGAAGTGGCTCGGATCCCTTCTATTGGGAGCCTTGAGTTCGGACAGAGAATTCCAAAACTGAAGGGGTGTATTTGCTTCTTCCAGTGAATATTGGGGCACAAGCATAAGAAGCAACAGGCTTTTGAAGGTCAAGTTGGTTAAATATTATAAAAAAATACCACTACGAGCTGGAAATTATTTTAAGGCTGATAATATGTCACATGTATTTTCAGTCCTTCCATTTTTGCATATATATTCACTTATAGAATAACTCCCAAGAATGGCCTCTCCCAACATATACGCTACTTTTATCCTGGAGTTAAGCAGGAGTTGGACTTGACCAGCTCCTGTTTCTGGTTTGTAAGAAACCCAATAGCAGCCTCCGCAGACACAGGGCAGCATTTGTGTGGACAGCGGTGATAAATTGCACTGTTTCCCATGCACGCACTTTGATCTACTTTCTTGTACGATCAGCCAACTTACCTAATAAACTCTCTTTAGTCACATTTTTTTGAAAAGAAAGTCTCAAACTCTGCATATTTGCCACTGACAGTTCAGATAGAACCCATACGATGTGGAAGTAGGCCATTTGGCCCATCGAGTAACTATAGATATGTGGAGACTGGTTTAAGGAACAGTTGTTGCAAGTGATGAATAAGTATGCCCCTCTGAGACAGGCAAGAAGTGGTAAGATCTTCGAGGACTGCAGATGCTGGAGATCAGAGCTGAAAATGTGTTGCTGGAAAAGCGCAGCAGGTCAGGCAGCATCCAAGGAGCAGGAGAATCGACGTTTCGGGCATGAGCCCTTCTTCAGGAATGAGGAAAGTGTGTCCAGCAGGCTAAGATAAAAGGTAGGGAGGAGGGACTTGGGAGAGGGGCATTGGAAATGTGATAGGTGGAAGGAGGTCAAGGTGAGGGTGATAGGCTGGGGTGGGGGCGGAGAGGTCAGGAAGAAGATTGCAGGTTAGGAAGGCGGTGCTGAGTTTGAGGGATTTGACTGAGACAAGGTGGGGGGAGGGGAAATGAGGAAACTGGAGAAATCGGAGTTCATCCCTTGTGATTGGAGGGTTCCTAGGCGGAAGATGAGGCGTTCTTCCTCCAACCGTGTGTTGCTATGGTCTGGCGATGAAGGAGTCCAAGAACCTGCATGTCCTTGGTGGAGTGGGAGGAGGAGTTGAAGTGTTGAGCCACGGGGTGGTTGGGTTGGTTGGTCCGGGTGTCCCAGAGGTGTTCTCTGAAACATTCCGCAAGTAGGCGGCCTGTCTCCCCAACATAGAGGAGACCACATCGGGTGCAGCGGATGCAGTAAATGATGTGTGGAGGTGCAGGTGAATTTGTGGTGGATATGGAAGGATCCCTTGGGGCCTTGGAGGGAAGTAAGGGGGGAGGTGTGGGCGTAAGTTTTACATTTCTTGCGGTTGCGGGCGAAGGTGCCAGGAGTGGAGGTTGGGTTGGTGGGGGTGTGGACCTGACGAGGGAGTCACGGAGGGAGTGGTCTTTTCAGAACGCTGATAGGGGAAGGGAGGGAAGCAAAATATATCCCTGGTGGTGGGGTCCGTTTGGAGATGGCGGAAATGATGGCGGATGATACGATGTATATGGAGGTTGGTGGGTGGTAGGTGAGGACCAGTGGGGTTCTGTCCTGGTGGCAGTTGGAGGGGCGGGGCTCAAGGGTGGAGGAGATGCGGTGGAGGGCATTGTCGATCATGTCTGGGGGGAAATTGCAGTCCTTGAAGAAGGAGGCCATCTGGGTTGTACGGTATTGGAACTGGTCCTCCTGGGAGCAGATGTGATGGAGAGTAAGGAATTAGGAATATGGGATGGCGTTTTTTAAGGGGGCAGGGTGGGAGGAGATGTAGTCTAGGTAGCTGTGGGAGTCGGTCGGTTTATAGTAAATGTCCGTGTTGATTCGGTCGCCTGAGATAGAAATGGAAAGGTCTAGGAGGGGGAGGGAGGAGTCTGAGACGGTCCAGGTGAATTTGAGGTCGGGGTGGAAGGTGTTGGTAACGTGGATGAACTGTTCAACCTCCTCGTGGGAGCACGAGGCAGCGCCGATACAGTTGTCGATGTAGCGGAGAAGTGGTAAGATAAAGGAACCTTGGATGACAAGAGCGGTGGAGCTTCTTGTCAAAAAGAAAAAGGTAGCTTACATAAGGTGGAGGAAGCTAGGGTCAGGCTCAGCTCGACAGGATTACAGGCTGGCGAGGAAGGAGCTTAAAAATGGTCTGAGGAGAGCCAGGCCGGGGCACAAGAAAGGCTTGGCAGGACGGATTAGGGAGAACACAAAGGCATTTTACACTTACGTGAGGAATAAGAGAATGGTCAAAGAAAGAGTAGGGCAGATCAGGGATAGCATGGGGAATTTGTGTGTGGAGTCTGAGGAGGTAGGGGAAGCCCTAAATGAGTTTTTGCTTCTGTCTTTACGAAAGAAACGAACTTTGTAGTGAATGAAACCTTTGATGAGCAGGTGTGCATGCTGGAATGGATAGAGATAGAGGAAGCTGATGTGCTGAAAATTTTGTCAAACATTAAGATTGACAAGTCGCCAGGCCCGGACCAGATTTGTCCTCGGCTGCTTTGGGAAATGAGAAATGTAATTGCTTCGCCACTTGCGAAGCTCTTTTCATCCTCGCTCTCCACTGGAGTCGTACCTGAGGACTGGAGAGAGGCCAATGTAATTCCTCTCCAAGAAGGGAAATAGGGAAATCCCCGGCAATTATAGACCAGTAAGTCTCATGTCTGTCGTCTGCAAGGCGTTAGAAAGAATTCTGAGGGATAGGATTTATGACCATCTGGAAGAGCATGGCTTGATTAAATGCAGCCAACATGGCTTTGTGAGGTCATGCCTCACAAAGTTTATCGAGTTCTTTGAGGATGTGACTAGAAAAGTTGATGAGGGTCAAGCTGTGGATGTGGTGTATATGGACTTCAGCAAGGCATTTGATAAGGTTCCCCATGGTAGGCTCATTCAGAAGGTCCAGAGGAATGGGATTCAGGGGAACATAGCTGGCTGGATACAGAATTGGCTGGCCAACAGAAGACAGTGAGTGGTAGTAGAAGGAAAATATTCTGCCTGGAAGTCTGTGGTGAGTGGTGTTCCACAGGGCTCTGTCCTTGGGCCTCGATTGTTTGTAATTTTTATTAATGACTTGGATGAGGGGATTGAAGGATGGGTCAGCAAGTTTGCAGACGACACAAAGGTTGGAGGTGTCGTTGACAGTATGGAGGGCTGTTGTAGGCTGCAGCGGGACATTGACAGGATGCAGAGATGGGCTGAGAGGTGGCAGATGGAGTTCAACCTGGATAAATGCGAGGTGATGCATTTTGGAAGCTCGAATTTGAAAGCTGAGTACAGGATTAAGGATAGGATTCTTGGCAGTGTGGAGGAACAGGAGGATCTTGGTGCGCAGCTACATAGACCCCTTAAAATGGCCACCCAAGTGGACAGGGTTGTTAAGAAAACATATGGTGTTTTGGCTTTCATTAACAGGGGGATTGAGTTTAAGAATCATGAGGTCTTGTTGCAGCTCTATAAAACTTTGGTTAGACCGCACTTGGAATACTGCATCCAGTTCTGGTCGCCCTATTATAAGAAAGATGTGGATGCTTTGAAGAGGGTTCAGAGGAGGTTTGCCAGGATGCTGCCTGGACTGGAGGGCTTATCTTATGAAGAGAGGTAGACTGAGCTCGGACTTTTTTCATTGGAGAAAAGGAGGAGGAGAGGGGACCTAGTTGAGGTATACAAGATAATGAGAGGCATAGATACAGTCGATAGCCAGAGACTATTTCCCAGGGCAGAAATGACTAACATGAGGGGTCATAATTTTAAGCTGGTTGGAGGAAAGTATAGAGGGGATGTCAGAGGCTGGTTCTTTACAGAGTTGTGAGAGTATGGAATGCGTTGCAAGTAGCAGTTGTGGAGGCAGTCATTGGGGACATTTAAGAGACTGCTGGACATGCATATGGTCACAGAAATTTAAGGATGCATACATGAGGATCAGTGGTCGGCACAACATTGTGGGCTGAAGGGCCTGTTCTGTGCTGTACTGTTCTATGTTCTAAGTGCACACTGACCCACTGAAGACTGTCCCACCTAGACCAACCATCCCTCCCACCCTCAATGCCCCATGGCCAATCCCCCAACTTGCAAACCTTTGGACTGGGAGGAAACTGGATGAAATCTGCACAGACATTGGGATAACATGAAAACTGTACATACAGTCACCTGAGGGAATTGAACTCTGGTCCCTCATGCTGCAAGGCAGCAGTGCTAACCTCTGAATCACAAACTTGGCTCTGTAATTGTACCTGGGGAGAAATGGATGAATGGAGCTGCTAGTTGCATTGGTCGAGGGAGCGATGCGCAGGACAAAGCTGAAGACATCAGAGAGTAGGCTTTGGTGCCAGAAAGTGTTGCATCACTCACCTTTTCTACTTTTATCATTGTCTCATCTGGAAGAGGTTCAATGTTTCCAGACAGACTGGGTGACCACTTTGCAGATCAGCACTGGCGTAGCCACCTTTCCGTAGCCAGTCATTTTAACACAGCGTCCCGTTTGTGTGCCCTCAGCATGCTGAGGTGTTCCACTGACTCTCAGCACAAATTGCAGAAACAGCATCTCATTTTCAGACTAGGCACTTTAACCCTTCTGGACATAATAATATTCGAGTTCAACACTTTCTTCAAATTGTGAACCAACTCCCATTCCTTTCCTTTCCTTTCCTTTCCTTTTTAGTTTTGCTTGTTACATTCTCTGTCACCATGTCCCGTCTCCCTTCCTCCCACTCCATTGGATCTGTCTGTTCTTTCAAGGCTGGCAGTTAGACACACTATTGTTCTGCTTTTGTCACACTCCAATCATTTAATCTGCACCATCCACATCCTTTCTCCCCCAGCACTCTACACTCCAACCCTCTCCTCAACTGTAGCATAAATGTTGCCCCCTCCTCACTTCACATCAGCTCTAATGGAGAGTCATCTAGACTTGAAACCTTAGCTTGCTGTCTCTCCATGGATATTGCCTGACCTGCTGTGATCTCCAGCATTTGTTGTTTTCATTTAAGGGACACATACCTGCCATCCACTTTTTCTCAGCTGTTTCCATCACATTTTTGCCTTTTTGGCAGAAAACAGCATTTCTCTTGATTTTCCCAGATCTTGCAGCATGAACTATAGAGATGAAAAGACTACAGATAAAACAAATGAGATCTCCAACTGCTGTTGGGAGCCCTGTGGTGAATGTTGAACATATATCATTGCAGCACAATACCAGCCCTTCAACTGTCAATGTTGTGCTGACCTGTGAAACCAATCTGAAGCCCATCTAACCTGCACTATTCCATTTTCATCCATATTTCTATCCAATGACCATTTAAATGCCCTTTTAAAGTTGGCAAGTCTACAACAGTTCCATGCCCCTATTACTGAGTAAAGAAACTACTTCTGACCATCTGTCCTATATCTATCACCCCTCAATTTGAAGCTATGCCTCCTCATGCTAGCCATCACCATCCGAGGAAAAAGACTCCCGCCATCCACCCGATCTAACCCTCTGATTATCTTCTATGTCTCAATTAAGTCACCTTTCTTCTCTGTAACGAAAATAGCCTCAAGTCTCTCAACCTTTCCTTGTAAGATCTTCCCTCCATACCAGGCAACATCCCAGTAAAACTCCTCTGAACCTTTTTCCAAAGCTTCCACATCCTTCCTATAATGCAGTGACCAGAACTGTGCGCAATACGCAAGTGTGGCCGCACCAGAGTTTTGTACAGCTGCAGTATGACCTCATAGTTCTGAAACTTGATCACTTTACTAATAAAAGCTAACACACCATATGCCTCCTTAATAACTGTAATTTGGGTGGCAATTTGAGGGATCGGTGTACATGGGTATCGAGATCTCTCTGCTCATCTACAATCAAGAATCTTTATTTTCGCCCAGCACTCTGCATTCCTGTTACTCCTTCCAAAGTGAATCACCTCGCACTTTTCTGCATTAAACTCCATTTGCCACCCCTCCGCCAAGGTCTGCAGCTTATTTATGTGCCTCTGTAACTTTCAACATCCTTTGGCACTATCCAGAACTCTACTGACCTTGGTGTCATCCGCGAATTTACAAACCTATCCTTTTCTGCGTTCATCTAGGTCGTTTATAAAATTGACAAACAGCAGGGGACCCAAAATGGATCCTTGCAGTACACCACTAGTAACTGAACTCCAGGATGACCATTTCCCATCAACCACCATTCTCTGTCGTCTTTCAGCTAGCCAATTTCTGATCCAAACTGCTAAATCACATTCAATCCCATGTCTCCATATTTTGTGCAATAGTCTACCGTGGGGAGCCTTATTAAATGCCTTACTGAAATCCAGGTACACCACATCAATAGCTTTACCCTCATCCACCTGTTTGGACACCTTCTCAAAGAACTTTAATAAGGTTTGTGAGGCCTGACCTACTGACGATCCCTAATCAACTTATTCCTATCAAGATGATTATAAATATGTATATGGGACTAAAATTCCATCCCCACCAGAGATTCCAACTCTAATGTCACCCACCTCCACTGTAACTTGAAAGGAGAGTTAAAAACCACACAACACCAGGTTATAGTCCAACAGGTTTAATTGGAAGCACACTAGCTTTCGGAGCGACGCTCCTTTATCAGCGTCCTTTGGACTATAACCTGGTGTTGTGTGATTTTTAACTTTATACACCCCAGTCCAACACCGGCATCTCCAAATCTTGAAAGGAGAGAGCATTGGAATCCTCAACCATATCACCTCCAGATAATGTTACTTTCCTGAAAGAGACAAATATAAGGGGGCTATGTGAAGACTGCAAGACAGAATATTGTGTAAACTTACTAGCAAGCTGTAGATGTGCATGATGCCCCTTTTTACAAATGCTCACAGCAACATGTGTATAAATGAGACATTTTTCAGGACACAGCATATCCCTGAAACACCACACACATGCACACATTCTGAATGGTGACAAGTATGTAGGAGGTATTTCCATTAAACAAGGCAGTTGCAGCTGTTTGAGGCTTTTCTATACAGTAGGCTGGGATGTTTATCTGTCCCCTGCAACATCCTGGGATGATCTATTTGGTTAGGACAGTGGTGTCATTTTGAAGTGATTTTTTTTGTTACTTCTATGAGCACAGAATTAATGCGAGCAATAAATAACCAGTGGATTTTCACACTTGTTAAATCTATTAAATGTATCCATTCAAACCTGCTGTTAGCCTCCGATTAAACTTAATTGCTAATACGGAGTGAACATGTGTGACTGCCAGTAATAGCTTAAAAAGGGAGTTCTGTTGAGATAATCTTTTAGTTGCTGCTACCTGCTGAGCTGTCATGTTGACTAACCTCTGGTACTGCGAGGTGTGAAGTGAGCACCTCATTCTGTTTGCACTGAACAAAATTTTGATTAAAATGCTAGGTATCTCTATGGAGAAAGACAGTGTACCTTTTTGTATTGTGTGGATAGCAACAGTTTTCATCTGAATTGTCACTTGACAGACCAGGATAGAGATGGTTTCAATTGAGAATCACAAGGGTGCAATTTAAGCTTCATTACGTCAATCTTTTCAGAAGTGGAAAAAATGTGAACAGTTTTTCATGGAGTGTGTGTGTGTGTGTGTGTATTTTCAGGACTAGTAAGATGTGGGTTCAATACACCATTTTTTTTTATAAAAGATTCTTTTGTTCTTCTTTAAAATATAAGCAGAAAGACATAAGGGCTGCTCATTTGATCACCTCTGTTTAAATTTACATTGTGGGCATGAAGTAGGAAATAGGCATCTATCACTTGAATTTGACTGGGGAATCAGATGTTAGAATATGTACTTCTCAGCTCTTTGGAAGGGTGAGTGCAAAGCAGTCATACATGGCGATGTTTCACATACAGGGTTCCAAATGAATTCTCAACAGAGGCCCATTCTGTTTGGTATTCAGGATTCTGAAGTACACATCAGATACTTATATTCCTGGCTGCAAAGTAGCCAAGGAATAAAATAAATTGCATATAGTGTACTCTACCCTGCACCTTACAGATTTAAAATTTACTTGGGTTTTGTAAAATTTGGATTAATACCATTGTCCAGAAAATGATGTACTGAATGTTAGTGTTTTTGGTTCAGTCATTTTTGTTGAGTTATTTTGAAGATGTCTTGCCATCTCTTAATAAACTCACCTCCTTTAACTCCCAACCCCATCTCGATGGTGCTCCTGTTGTTTGATTCTAGCTCCATCTTACCACTCTCTGTGCCAAGGTGAACTCGCCACTCACTGAACACTTGGCAGAAGACTGGTATCCCCAGTGTTCACGTCATCTTTAATAAGGCACTGTATCCTGGACAAATGCTGGCAATCCAAAGTTGCCCCTTACTGGTAGCACAATGACACAGCAAACACAAAGCCACACTATTTGCTGCGCACAGTTGGCATGGCTGACACTCCCTCGCACATAGAACTTTATTCTCTCAGCCTAACCACCATTTAATTAAAAGACGACAGAATTTATTTGTCCTCAGCTACATCCCATCTGAACACTCTTGCTAAGTCACTGTCACTCTGTGCCCAAAGCCCACTGTTCACCTGTATCTTGCCATTGTCCATTAAGGGACCATCACGTGGGAAAGCATTTGGATAATTTCACGTGATCTTTTGTTGATAGACAGCAAAAGTGAACACAGTGTATTGAGGCTGCAGTTCACCTCCATAATGCAAACCAAATTCTGGCATCATGTCCAATGCTTATTTGTTCGTGGTGGTCTTTAGCATCTCCTGGAAGTGGGTGTTGTCTGGCTTGTATTGCCCATTGCAGCTGAGCTCTGTATCTGTCATGGACAAGGTGAGCACCTTCCTTGTCCTCCTGAGAAGACTGTTCCCATTCCCCCAGTTCCTCAGCATCTATCACGTGACTTTGTTGCATACTCCAGTTGTTCAGTGCATAGCACGTCAGGATAATGCAATACACTTTGTTCAGACTAAATTCTGGCTGAACCACCAGCTCGTTTCAAGCATTTCCAGCCCTATGGTTTGCTCCACCATAGCCCTAGTTGAAGCATGGCCAGTACTATATCTGCACTCCACATCAGTCAGGGGTTGTGTGATGGTGTCATGGTTGCAGTTGGTAGCTCTTGTCTCCCAGTTAACTGGTTTTATATAACCAAGGACCAATCAAATGTATCAGGTACATGAGAGGGCTCTGGGTATGTAGAAGTTGTAGCAGGCATAAACCTCCGAGATCTGGTGATGGTGATCTTGATCCACCCGAATGTTAATCAAATGGAGCTCTATTTGGTTACTGAATGCCACTGTTATGATTATCAACCTCTGTGTGGGGTGTGTGTGCGCAGTTGATGGCACTCTGGGCGAGGCCAGCTTTGTTTCCAAATCTTAATGCACAGGCTGCAGCAGCTTGTCATTTGGAAATAATGTACCAAGTGTGAGCTGTAACTGTTTGACCTAGCTGAGGGTGCACAACCCAAGACATCTCTCGTAGATCACCTATCATTCCTGGAAAGAGCCAGTTCAGTTCAAAGCAGCTGTCACCTTCTCAGCCACTGAGAGAGGAGGACCCCTCACTTTAAGGGGAAGTGATGGTTTAGTTGTATTATTGCTGGGCTGTTTGGTCCAGAGACTCTGGGAATGTTCTGGGGACCCAGGTTGAAATCTGACTTTAACAAATGGTGGAATTTGAGTTCAATTTAAAAAACAACTGCAGATATAGTACTGGCCATGCTTCAACTAGGGCTATGGGGGGGGGGGGGGGGGGGGGGAATAGTTTGTGCAATAAAAAGGGAATGGCCAGTTCTCCCAGCTCAGCTTTTCTCTGGTTTGGTTTATCAAGCAGAGTTGTGAAGCTGCTGGACCCAAACAAGCAGGTCTATGCTGATCTTCCCTCTCTGACTGACTGCTCTCTATAAGACGCAGTGTTTGATTTTATCTTTTGTGCCAAGGGGTGTTTATGGGCATTGTTGCGAGTATATGGAGCAACATCATTAAGTTGGGTGATTTGGATTTTGAGATAGGCTAAGTTATTCTGTTCTCTTCTGTTTGTATTTCACTCAGTAATCTTATAAATAAATTCTGTTTTGTTTAAAACGAATTGGTTAGACCAGCTGCACCCCGACAGGACTATCTGCTTTACATCTGCTTAAAACAACTGGAAAAGATAGGGTCTAGACTACTTTTCTTGAAATGTTTCGAGGGGTTCTGGCCTGGTCTGGCCTACATGTGATTCCAGACCCATAGTAATATAGGCTCTAAGTGCTCTCTGGGCAATGAGGAATGGACAATAAATGCTGGCCTGGCAAGCAACACACTCGTCCTGTGAATGAATTTAAAAAAAATCTCCTGGTAGCTCTTGGCTGCTCTCTAATGTTCATCATTGTCCTGGGCCATTAGGAATCCTGTATCAGCACTGCACCTCACTCGCTTCCAGCAGGAGGAGTTGGGGATGATAAAATGTGGTTCTTCCCTGGATTTGACTCGTCCTGCTGGAGAACCTGTGGCTGCAACTTCCGCCTGAGCTGGTTGCTCCTTAGTCTGTGCAGTGATCTGCTGCTTCTCAAGGACTTGCCTGTCTGGCCAGTGTGGAAGCAGGCTATTCGGCCCAATAAATCCACACCAACCTGCCAAAGAGCATCCCACCCAGATGCAGCCACTGTGCTGCATACAACCTTTATCAATGCCAACTTCAAGTTTAGATTTGTCTCTTTAAAAGATCACCTCCACATTAGATGGTCCTTCTGCACAAATAAACTTCTTAACATCATTGTCTGATAAACAATCTGTGCTAATTTGTCAATTTTGATGTTGCATGTGGATAGTCTAAAAGCTACACTTAGAATAGGCAAAAGAGTTTGAACAGAAGGCTGCGTGTTGTGTGAAGACTTGCAATTATAATTCAGTTCCCAGCTTGAATTCCTGTATGCTGTCATAATTCATTTTCTTCAGCAAGTGCTAAGGGAATTCTATCTGAAGCTGCCCTCTAGTTATATAGGTGCAATACTTTTACATGTTCCCATCTATGTCCTGCAGCTCTCCTCTTTGTAGGTTATAGAGGTCAAGGGTAGTGTCGTTGGCCATGCATCTGCTAGGATGTTCCACCCACACTGATGGAAGCCAATGAATTGACACATCTACTTTCAGAACCTTCTGTACAACTTAAAAATAGATGGAACATTGGTTGTGAGTTTGAGATTGTATACAATTCACTACAGTATGGGAACAGGCACTTCTGTCCAACAAGTCCACACCGACCCTGCAAAGCATAACCTACCCAGACCAATTCCCCTACCTTATATTTACCCCTGATGAAAGCACCTAACAGTATGGGCAATTTAGCATGGCTAATTCGCCTGACCTGCACATTTTTGGACTGTGGGAGGAAACTGGAACACCTGAAAGAAACCCACGCAGACACTGGGAGAGTGTACAAACTCCACACAGTTGCCCAAGGCAAGAATCAAACCCGGGTCCCTGGCTTTGTGAGGCAGCAGTGCTTTGTGTCACTGTTTGGAAGACACTATTACAGGAGGATGGACAAGTTGTTGCAATCCATTTTGTACATGGTATGCACTGACACTGGGCACTGATGCCGAATGAGGTGCCAAGCAAGCAGGTTGCTTTATCTTTGCATGATATTGAGCTTCGCAAGTGTTGTCAGAGCTGCATTCCTCCAAGCAAGTGGTGAGTAATCCATTACATTTCTGACTTGTAGCGGATGGAAAGGCTTTGAAGTTTGTAGTGAGTAATTCTCATGATTAGATTTCTCAGCTGCTGACATGCTCTTGTGGTGATAGTATTTATATGGCTGGCTTATTTTAAGTTTCTGCTTTAATGGCAACATAGTTGGCAATTAATGGTCATTGCCTGGCACATTTTTGTGTGTTATAAATGTTACTTGTCACTTTGAGCCAAAGTTTAAATGTTGTCTTGGTCTTGCTGCATGTAGGCACATGCTGCCTTAGTATCTGAGGACTTGCAATTGGCACTGAATGTAAAAAAAAATAGGAAGTCAAGTAGCACACATTGCAGTGAATGGAAATGTAAGATTTTTAAATAAGTTTTTAATAATTTATTAATAAATTATAGGTGTCAAGAAACCTTGAAATGTAACACCAAACAAAATGTAGATGAGGAAATTATGACTGCAGTCCTGCTTTGTCGCTAATTGAAGCAAATTAAAATACAATAATGTCATGTAGTTTTGATAACCTTGTTGCTTTCAATCATGGGATTGAAGGTGAATAATGATGCACATTATAAGAATTAGAACTACATTGTACAGTGAATATTCAATGTGTAGCCAGTATTTGCATAAAGGTAGAGTTAGAATGGCAAGACTCTACTCAGCTGGAAATAAGGATTTTGACCAAGGTCAGACAAAACAATTCCCCAGTTGCCTTCGGAGCTTTAAACGATAGAATATGGCATTACTGCAGAGGTGAGGGCTGTGATGTCAGTAACAAGCCACACTTATAGCCAGCATGGAGCCCTGGACTGGTCTGTTCTTCTTTGGCTGGGAAGGCTCCTGGCCCTGGTGTTCATCTGCAAAAATCCTCCGAAGGCAACTGGGGAATTGTTTTGTCTGACCTTGGTCAAAATCCTTATTTCCAGCTGAGTAGAGTCTTGCCATTCTAACTCTACCTTTATGCAAATACTGGCTACACATTGTGGAGGAGGATTGGCGGTTGTTCTGGTGACTTGAAGGTGTTGGTAGGGGAATGGAGAAGGTCATACTTTAGAGTTCACCAGGAGCTGGGGTAAGGCTTTTTAATTACTGTAACTGTTTCTAGCTAACTATCCAGATAGTTGTAGCTATCCAAATTCTCTGACTGTAACTCAGAGTTTGGGACTTCACCAGACATTTCCAAATGTCCATGACTGCAAAGTCAATTGCACAGGTACTTTTGCATAATCCCAACATGTGATGACCACCTATACAGGTACTGGGAGTGGAATACCTTCCAAAAAACACACCCTGACACAATTGACCAAAACAAAGAGCAAGAAATATCTTTTGAACTTGAATTATTATATTATGTCAATAGCGACAAATAAACCTACTTAAATATTGCTTAAAATGTATTGGATTTGGGGATTTGCTGCTGTAAAGGTCTGCAAGTAATGCACAATATTCTTCATTGATCAAATAAGTTGATGGGATGGGGTGGGGGGGGAGCAGGGGGAGAGAATGTGAGCATTGAGTGTATGGAGATAGTGAAGTGTTTTTGACTAGGCACATAAATTCTCATCAGTTCTTGTTTTGCTGATCATTACACAATAGATTAATGATATAAAATGCACATACTTTACACCATTACTCCCAGAGTCTTCCAGTTTTCTGTCTCTTATGTATGTGCTGTTCTTTAGCAACATCATTCAGAAGTATGATGTTGGGTTCATCATGAACACTGATTAATAACTAACTCGATCTCACCAGCCCCACCACCTCAATCTTCCACTCGTGCTCATTTTCCACATTCCATTATCAGAAGAGGGATAAGCAGGTATAGGAATGTATTCAACTAAATTATTGGCAGGATCAAAGCTCTTTATCTTTTGAGCCTAACAGTGAAATTTGTTCCCTGGCCTCTGATTTCTATCTTTCTTGGTAACTTTGCGAGCGACCTAGATTCTTTGTCTTTGTCGTATTTGACTCCAAAATGTACTTCAATCACTCATCTGCACTGTCTGCTTCCTCCTCTGTAACATTTGCCTGGCTAGCACCTGCCTTAGTTTAATTGCCATTAATGTTTTAATTTCCCCTTTTTATTAGCCCCAGGCTTCATTTCCAGGGCAGTATTGGCCTACCTCCCATCTTCTTTAAATCTTCACCCAGTTACTCATCACCTTTTATGTTTGCTGAATCGTATTGATTGATTCGACTTCAAAATTCTCAACCTTTTGCTTTCACATCATTCTATGGTGTCACTTGTCCTATTTAACCTTCTTCCACCATACCCACCTTCTAAGATCATTTCTCCAATTCTGTCTCTTGCCAATCCTTGATTGTAATATAATTACAATCCGCCAAGCTTCAGCTATTTGCAGCCTATGCATTGTAACTCTCCCTCCAAAACTACTACTCCTCTCTCTCCTCTAATTTTAAGAAACTCTTGGAAACCATCTCTTTCATCTGTCTAGAATCTCTGGAGTGTGTCAATGTTAAAATTTGTTTGCAATGCTTTTGTGCAGCCCATTGACATTAAAGGTAGTTATACCAAAGGAAGTTATCCTCATCAATTGTCTTAGTTTTATGAAAGTTAACTTTTATGGACATAAAAGATCTTAATATCACCCTCCCTATCTTGCTATTGTACCAGTTCTGTAAGTTATGCATTTGTTCATGTACCGATTTTTAAAAACCCGCGTGTATACAGTTATTTCCATTCATTGCCAGAATTCTAAACTTTGTGCATTATTTTACTTCCGCTTCATTTGTGTAGAAAAAGGTTATATTTTAAAGTATTCACCCATTTGTTTCCAGAGCTTTTCATGCTGTAGTGTCTAATGCCTTATGCATTACCAGATGCAGAAGTAGTTTACAAACAGCAAAAGTCTGGTCTGGGCTATAAATTGCTAGTATGATTTGAAAATCAGTGCTGTGTTCTGTATCTGTCTGCACTTTTTATTGTGTGTACTGTTTGGAGTAAGGATGAGACCTTCTGTTGAATTGTTTTTTGGCCTGGTTAAACCTTTTCAGTGATGGGAAATAAGGATCACTGCATTAAATCCTTCTCAAAAAAGAAACCCTGATTTTTAAACAGTAACTATTAGTTCTAGATTCTGCCTAAGAGGAAACATCCTCTTGACATCTATCCTGTTGATGCTCCCTCTGGGATCTTGAATGTTCTAGTCAGTCATCTCTTACTCTTAAATGTCAGCAGGTACAAGCCTAGCCTGCCCAACCTTTTTCTCCTAAGACAACCTGCTCATTTCACTTCAAATGTAAAAGCAACGCATGTGCCATTTGCAAGACATTACATAAAACATGCAGCAAGTCAGTAGTGGAAGGGGAGAACGTTTGTGGATGTGGTGCTAATCAAATGTGTTGCTTTGTCCTAGTTTGTATCGAGCTTCTAGAATGTTGTACTCTTCTGGATGGGTGGAGAATATTCCATCACACTCCTGACTTGTGTTTTGTAAATGGTGGCAGTGCTGAGGGAGATAAGAACAAGTTATTCACTACAGAATTCCCAGCCTCTTGTAGCTACAGCATTAGCATGACTTGTCCCGTTCACTTTCTGGTCAATGGGAATTCCTAAACTCTTGATAGCTTGGAATTCAGTGATGGCAAAGCCAGCAACTGTCAGGAGGCGATCAATAGATTCTTCCTTGCTGAAGATGGCCACTGCCTGGTACTCGAGACAAAAACAGCATATCAGGCCTGTTTATAGCATTAAAAAGTAACTGAAAGGAAATAAAATAGATGCTAAACATCAAACCCCACTGTGTCTCAAACATGTTCATGACTGTTTAATTATTTCAGCTGTGGTGTATAGTCCACTCGGAAGTAAGGTGCCAAAAGTGATCAAACATTAGTTAGTTGATGTCACCAAAAGTCGATCATAATGTTTTGAGGTGCTGAAAATAACTTTTTGTGTCGAATAGCATAGAATGAATGCTTCATTAAATCACCATTATGTTCCTCTTCGTTATTTTGGTATATTTTTGTGAATGAACTTGAGTAGAGAAAAGAAATTCAGATGAATTTTTTTAAACTTTGGCATTCCACTTAGGAAAAAGAAACTCAATAAATGTTTAATTTATGAACATTGCCTAATAATGTTTCATCCTTGAACTCATTGGCTGCTGTGTTTATGTCAGAAGCAGCATGCAAGCCAGATGAGAGCCATTAGTTTCTTGTGAAGAAGAGTTTTGAAAATTCAACTGACATTCCAGATGGACTTTGATTAGTGAATTATTATTCTCTGTTCTTTATCAATCCTCCAAAGCTGCCAAATTTTAAGGGCTGAAATATTCTGTGCTTCCTCTACTGCCTTAGAGGGCTCAGACAGCTGGTCCCACAACTTGTATTGCAAGCTGTGTGATAAGCTGGTATATTTTGCTTTCTGTTGCTGGAGAAGTGGCTGACAAAAGGGAGAAAACATGCTGCAGGCCACAGGCTGTGGATACAACATCAGGTGCACTTGTGTGGGATTTTGGAATGATACTCCGTGTCAGCCGCAAGACAGTGTCAGCAATCACATTCCATTTGCTGTTGAGTTTTAATTATTGTGAAAATGCAGCAACTTCAGAAAGCATGCGGGGAGGTTAAAATCCAGTTGCTTTTTTTTTGTGTGAAGTTGACAGTGGAGTGGTATAAATCATCTAGCAGCTTGTTTTATAATTCATGAGGGAGCTCTTCCTTACCACATTGCTGGCTGGTATCCATGTCAGTAAAGCCATGCATCATTTACTTTTTTAAAAAAAACAGTCAGGTGAAGCCTGGGATCATTGTTATTCCTTGTACATGTAGATTTATTTTACTGTGACCTAGTAAGAAGGGCTATTCAATGATATGCTGCAGCTTGTCTGATCCAGTCATGAATGATGGTAGATCATTAAGTGACTCTTCTGAGGAGGTGGTTCCATTTAAACAAAATCTCCTCAAGATGGGGAAACATGGCAAATTAATGCAAAAGACCAGGCTGAAGCATTTGCAATCATTTTCAGCCAGAAACGTCAAGTGGATAATCTATCTTTGCCTCCTCCCCATGTCTACAAGATCACAAAAGACAGTCTTCAGTCAATTTGATTAATTCCACGTGCCATCCTGAATGGCTGAAGATGCTGAATACAGCAGTGTCTATGGACCCTAACAACATCTTGGTTGTATTGTAGAAGACTTGTGCTCCAGAACTAGCCAAGTACCACCTTAGCTAAGTTGTTGCAGTATAGCTACAATGCTCTATCATTTTTAATTTTTGGAAAATTACTCAGTATGTACACTTCACAAAAAGCTGGTCAAATCCAACTTGTGATAGAGGGTATCATCAACAATGCTGTAATGCAATACTTATGGAGCAATAACCTGCTCACTAAAGATCCATTTGGGGCTCATTACAGCCATAAGAGCTGAGGTTAATGAGATGGGAGTGATTGACTGTCCGTGACAGCATGCCTCACTGGGTCAAAGGTTGCTCTGAAAGAGCCTTAGTAAAACTAGAGTCCATGGGAATCGGGGAAAATTGTCAACTGGTTTAATAAATAGTACAAAGGAAGATGTAAGTGATGGTTGGTGGTTTCAATCCCAGGTCATCCCTCCGTTCTTCAGGGTAGTGAGCTCGACTCCAGTCTGAACTGGTTAACCAGTAGCCTTCTCTCTATCCAAACACTGAGTAGAGATGTTAGCTGTTCATTGCACCAAGTTCACCATTCTTGACAAATTAATTACTGAAGGTATCTGTGTCCATATGCAACATGACCTGGACAAGTGGCAAGTAACACTTTTTGTCTCAAGTACTAGGCAATGTCATCTTCAGCAGGGAAGAATCTATTGATCGTCTCCTGACTGTCACTGACTTTGCCATCACTGAATTCCAAGCTATCAAGATGTTGGGAATTCCCATTGATCAGAAATTGAGCTGGACAAGTCATGCTAATGCTGTGGCTACAAGAGGCTTGGAATTCTATAGTGAGTAACTTGTTCTTAAGTACTGCCACCATTTACAAACACAAGTCAGGAGTGTGATGGAATACCCTCCACCTATCCAGAAAAGTACAGCTTCAACAACATTCTAGATGCTTGGTACAAACCAGGACAAAGCAACCTACTTGATTAGAACCACACCCACAAGCCTTCTCCCCTTCCACTACTGTTGTACAGAGATAGAGTGTACAATGTATGGCAGAAGCACAACTGACACAATTCTATCTTGAAGCTAACAGCTTTGTTGCCAGATCAAAAACTTGAAAGCGATACAATGACTTCAAGCATACAGTTACCCCTTAGTTAGTCAGACAAGGTTGACTGTGGATGGAGTTTGAATCTGATCTGACTAGGACAGATTTGCTTGCAGTGGGACTTACCATATTAGTCTTACTCTGGATGGTGCCAGCTCATTCAAGGTTCTTTGGCTGATTTCACACTTTGGCTGCAGGTCAAGTGCTTCTGTGGTTAACTTCTCTCTGCCACTTGAATTGTCTGATTTCTGGAGTGCCTGTTAACTATATGATTCGTGAATTGGCAGCTCATTTCTGTGGCAAAGTTAAACAAATCTTGTAATGTAGTCTTCCACACGACCCCTCCCATTCCTAACCAGGACAAGAGCAACAGACACGTGAACACACCACCTGCAAGATTCCCACCAAGCCACACACTATTTTGGCTTGGAATTATAACACTTCTTCCACTGTCAATGGGTCAAAACCTTCAACTCTCTTCCTGATAATACTGTCCTTACTCCCAAGGGCTGCAGCAGTTCAACAAGGCAGCTGCTTGTGGGCAGTTAGGTCCAGGCAATAAATCCTGGACTTGGCAGTAATGCTCACAGTCCATGAATGAATTTTAAAGATGTGAATTTCTTTATAGACACTTGATATAGGCTTTACAGTTTTTATATAAATAAATATTTCACACTGAATTATACTTGAATTGATTGGAACCAGGCAACTTCCTTCAATCAGCATTTTAAAACAAAAAAGTTAGGACCAGATAGTATAACCAAATCATGTGCAAAAGAAAATACAAAATAGTGAAGTACGGGAAGTTGACCCACCTAATTTAACGCTGAGAAAATATGGTCTTTTTTTTGCATTTCACAAGAAATCAGCCGTATTGAAGTTGAAGAGCACTAATTTTAGAAAGAAAATGTTGGGATTTTGGACTTATTCTTAAAATGATAATTATCCTGAACCTGTTGTAAATCTGTGAAATGTACTGAATATTTGTGCATCTAAAATGCACGATGGTTAGACTTCATATTGACTCCACGTTTAATGCCGGTTTTGTCAAATGCACTGTATCTGGCATCAGGAATTTCATAAGATCATTAAGTATTTCACCAACAATAATGTCATTTTGAGACTCGTTACCAAAAGAATGAGAAATGTTGTTTTTCCAACACTGAGCTGCATAGAGAAGCATGTTGCTCAAAGATATAAATTGTTTATACAACTTATATGATCAGCCATGACTATCTGGCTGCTTGAATATTGCAAGTCCAGAATGTGACAATGTTGTGCAATATAGACATGTAAAACCCAGCATCCTGAAGACTGGATCATTCTCTCACTCACCTCTTCAAATGTACAGTTCATTTCTACTCTGAAAACTTGAAGAAAACAAATATCTTTTGATGTAATTTCTCTGCACAATAAGATAACATTGCCCTTATTAGTCTGTACTACCGGTGCCAGTGGCACTAGCTCATGTACCTAGTAGTACTGCTCCTGATTTAATGAAGGACAATGGTGTTTGAGACCTAATATAATTTAGCCTTTCCATTGGAAACTAACTTCATGACCAATTTTATGACTAAAGTTTGTAGCATGGTTATACTACAAGCTCAGAGGTATTTGCTGAACCTTCAAAAAGAAAAGTTATTGTTCAGTATAACGATGGGGATCATTTTTAACCTCAAAGTGGTAGGTGTCAGTATGCATTGGGTGACTGGGGGACAGGGAGGACAATGGTGACATACTGGTTGGTTATTGATTTCTGCAGTTTGTTTTGGTGCTTTCCTGTATCATTCAATCAGGTCTGTGATTTTTAAATGCGTAAAGAGCCAATTGAATACTCTGCTCTGGACTCTATCTTTAACAGCTTGCACTGGTATTTTCTGGGCTGTCTGAAACTTGCTCGGTTGACTGAGGTAACAGTGCATCAGGGATTGATGGGCTTGTAAAATTGACAGGGTGGGAAGCAAAGAAATAGTGAACCAAGACAGCTGCTACCTTGCATGAGTAAAAGATGTTGTTCACAGCACTTGTTTTAAGAATGTGCTTGCACTGTTTTAGAGCTGATTCTTCCAACTTTGAGGTCCTCTTCTGCTACCTTTTGGTCTTTTCTGACTTTGATTTGCATACCCTGCTTCCCACCTTCATAGGACCATGGGAACAACTTATATCACCATTTTTATTCTTTCATGGCAATGTGAGTAACTAGACCAGCGTGTGATTTTTGTGCCTAAATAAAGTTTGATGTGTAACATCAACAATAAAAGTAACACCATGACAGATTTTGGCATCCAAGGTATTTGACCTTGTTAAGCACCCATTATTTCACCTTTACTTTCCTCTTTCTTCTACATTGGCTAGGCCTGTATTTATTTCCTGTCCCTAGTTGCCCTTGAGAAGGTGGTGGTGAGCTACCTTCTTGACCTTCAGTCTCTGTGTTGTAGGTAGACAAAAATGCCATGGGGAGGAAGTCCAGGAATTCGATTCTGTGACAGTGAAGAACTGACAATATATTTCCAAGTCAGGATGGTGAGTGATTTGAAGGGGAGCTTGTAGATGGTGGTATTCCCATGTATCTGCTGCCCTCCTCTTTCTGGATGGCAGTGGTCATGGTTATGGAAGGAGCTGTTTAAGAGGCTTGGTGTATTTCTGCAGTACATCTTGTAGGTGGTACACACTGTTGCTACTGAGTGGTGGTGGGGAGAATGGATGCTTGTGGACATTGTGCCCATCAAGCTGGAATCTTTTATCCTGAATGGTGTTCAGCTCCATGAGTAGTGGAGCTGCATGCATCCAGGCAAGTGAGGAATATTCCATCACACTCCAACTTATGCCTTGAGGATGACGGACAGGCTTTGGGAATTCAGGAGGTGTGTAACTTGCCACAGTATTCCTGGCCTCTGACCTATGCTTATCGCCATTCTGTTTATGTGGCAAGTCAAGTTCAGTTTCTGGTCAATGGTAACCTCCTAGGTTTTGAAGATGGTGGTAGTATTATTGAATGTCAAAGGGCAGTGAATATCTGTCTGTCTGTTATTGGATATGGTTGTTGCCTGATATTTGTGTGGCAGGGTTGTTACTTACTACTGTAAGCCTAAGCCTGGCTATGTCCTTTATTGCATCTTGTCCTTGGCAGCTCTGCTTATCATTTGTTGCTTATGCTGTTTGGAAGTAAGTAGCCCTGTATGGTAGCTTCGCCAGGTTGTCACCTCACTTTTAGCTATGCCTGGGGCTGTTCCTGGCACACCCACCTGCACTCTCCATTGAACCAGGGGTGATTCCCTGGCTTGATGGTAATGGTTGAGGGGAGGATATGGCAGGTCATGAGGTTGCAGATTGTGCCTGAGAACACACAGCATGATTGCAACTGATGGGTTTCTCCAATCTCTCACCAATGATGCACACAGTGTCTCTGGAAATACTGATAAAACTTCACTCATTATCTGCTACTGCTCCAGGCACTTGACAGTTGCATGGCACTCACTTTCCTGTCCTGATGAGAATATTTTAAACCTTTCAGTTCCTGAATCCATAATTACAGACCAACTCCTGGCACTTGCCATCTCTGACTTGCCACAACATGCGCTTGCTCTCAGAAAATGGACCTTTCCTCCCTGTGCCAGGAATAATAATTTTATTCAGGTTCTTAAAACCCATGGCATTAGTTCCCATAGTTGCCTGTGAGAACCAGGGTCGTTTTTTAAGGAGGTGTCTTCCCTGTGTTGAAATATCCTTGTCCAGTCCTGCAAATTGCAGATTGAATCCATTTTTGCGTCTGCTGGCCTCCCTCTTTTTTTTTAAATGTTGGGGATTCCTCATTGAAATGTTACTTTTGATTCTACCCCCCCCCCATCTTAATTTGTAAACAAACAAAAACAAGGCTGCTAATGCCCTCAATGGATTTGTCACCTTTTATTATAATAACGGGAATTGCAGCAGCCAGTTTACAAACACAGTTGATAAAATCTACAGACTGTTGCCCCAGGCTGGAATCAAACCTGGTACCGAAGGACAGCACGGTGGCTTAGTGGTTAGCGCTGCTGCCTCACAGCACCAGTCCCGGGTTCAATTCCAGCCTTGGGTGACTGTGCAAAGTCCACACAGACATTCTCCCCGTGTCTGCGTGGGTTTCCTCCGGGTGGCTCCGGTTTCCTCCCACAGTTCAAAGATGGGCAGGTCAGGTGAATTGGCCGTGCTAAATCATCCAGATTGTTAGGTGCATTAGTCAGAGGGAAATGGGACTGGGTGGGTTACTCTTCAGAGGGTCGGTGTGGACTTGTTGGGCCGAAGGGCCTGTTTGCACGCTGTAGGGAATCTAATCTAAACTTAAAAGAACAGAATTCCCAGGTCATGCTCATAGTGATGCTAGCAAGGGAAAATGATCAATCCCTTAATTTTCTTTTGAATAGTTTGGAATTTTAACATGTGATTTGAGTTTTTGCTATTTCCTTATAATATGAACTTCTATAAGGTAACAAACTCCTTTCTTTGAGTTTCTGCTTGGGTATTGTAATACTCATTTTGAGCACAGGATAGAACCCAACCTTGTTTGGGCCTTGTCCAGTGCAATAATGTACTTTACGTTGGAATATAGCTAACAGAACACTTATGAAAAGTTGATTGGTTCCTAGCCCAACTAACTAAAACAACTTGGACTCTGATTTGTCATTGATCTGTTAAACTTCAAGTAATAGGAAGAGCTATTTAGAGATTATTCAGAGATATTTAAGGTGGGATAATACACGCACAAATTGAACATGAAATAAGACAAAATAAAACTGGTCATAAGTGTTTTGGCCGATAGAGCAACAATTGTTCATGGAATTATAACAAGATGGAAGCAAATGAAGACACAACTGTTTCTTTTATATCCTAATACCTCTGCTAATTCATCCCGTAATTGTTTAGAATTAAAATGTGATCTGACGTACAATTTCCTGACATATGGGAGAATTGTAATGTGGGGAAGGAGAGGGATTGAAAAAAAAGTGACAGAGGCAAAGTGAAAAGACCTGTTGGTATAGATATGACTACTGTGGAAACTAATCATTGTCAATGAGCCAAGTTAGTTCATAGAATCATAGCATCCCTACTGTGTGGAAACAGGTCATTTGGCACAACAAGTCCACACCGACCCTCTGAAGACCATCCCACCCAGACTCACCCCCTCTACCTTATCTGTGTAACCCCACATTTCCCATGGCTAATCCACCTAACCTACACATCCCTGAGCATTATGGGCAATTTAGCATGTCCAATCCACAAAACCTGCACATCTTTGGACTCTGGGACAAAATTGGGGAGATTGTGCAAACTCCACATAGGCAGTTGCTCGAGGCTGGAATTGAACCCGGGTCCCTGGCACTGAGGGGCAATAGCGCTAACCACTGTTGTCTTTTTATTATCTAATCAATCTGCCAGAAAGCTTTCTTTACACTGTTCCTTTACATGCCCAGGAAGTGAACATGGCAGATGAAAAAGAAAATTAAGATGTGCTGTTTTAAAACATCTTTTTTCCCTTTGGAACCCTGCATAGGGTCACTGCACCAGCTTGGAGAAGTCATTGATTATACATGCAAAATATTCTATTAATCCAATGAGTGGAAATGAAGATGTATTTGCTATTTTCAGGTCATTTATGAAACAAATACAACCACCTTTCACATGAATTACCTCTGAATATTAATTTACCAAGGAATAATTGTTGTAGTTAGGGGGGAGAAAAAGGAAGGGATTTGGTTCTTTTTCGTACAGGACTGACGTATTTCACCCAGACACTGTTAAAAGATGATGGCACTTAGCCATGCATTCCTAATTAGGGATGGGATAGAAGGATGAAAAGAGGGACTATGCGAGGCCAATGAATGGCAGGAGGAACAAGAGCTAGGCGCTGTGTGAGCAAAAGGCCTGTTGTCTGTTTATGGGCATACAGGTAGCAACTGAAACTAGGTTTGATTTGACTCTGGTCAACCGTGCAGGTCCCTCCCTTTTACATTTTAATCCTATTTCAAATCAACCTGGGCTTTTATATTGCTGTTTGTTATTGTTGGGTCTTTATACTAAATTTTAAAGTCCAAAGACACTTCCTTTGTTCATAATTATTTTTAGTTTCTAAAACTTGTTCTTTGAAACTATCATTCAATACTATCCATTGCAATGGGAGCATAATTGAAATTTACTTCAGTTTTGCAGGTTCTCATCTTTAGGTTTAGATCAGTTAGATCATTAATTTTTCTTTAATTGTATTTTCAGTCTTACCCCGCCCCCCCCCCCCACCCAATCCCCCAACACCCAACGTTTACTTTTGTTGCAAATGATTTTATTTGTGGCCCAGTGTTTTCACTACCTCCCTCTTCAGATGATCTGATAATTCACTTGCTTGCATAGAAATTGTATTCATAAAGCTGCTGTAAACAATGAGATCTAATGCTTCCCTGATTATAGTCCCCATGTAGTCATGTGAGCAGTTGAATTCTTGTGGTGGCTGTAACTATTGCTTTTCATTGGTTAAACGCAGCTATCCTTGTCAGTACAAATATGGGTTTAACCAGCATCATAACTAAATGTTTCCAGGGGTAAAAATTTCACTATTTGAAAACAATTGGTGTATGAAGGAAGATGACTAAACTAAGATGCCAGAAATTCACCTCAATTAAAATTAGGGTTACCAGAATGACATCCCTGAACCTTTCAATGAAGAATCTGCTTATTTCATTTTTATTGAGTCTTTGGCATTAGCTTCCTTCGAACAACTGGAGAAAAGATGGCCTTTGTGGAAAGATTATAAGCAGAAGCCTTCCCACAGAAGCCCATCATGAATGGTGTTATTAGTGGAAAGGTTGAGAACTGGGGACGCCAATATAAGCTGATGAGCAAAAGCAGCATGAAGGAAATGTTTTGTATGTACATGTTATCATCGGGATTGCACTACTTGGGTGTGTGATGGAGGCAGATTTAATCATGACTTTCTAAAGAGAATTGATTTATGAGAAGGGAAGACTGTAGGGCTACAAGAAAAAGATGGCACTAGTTGAGTAGCTCTTCCAGAGATTCAACAAGAATTGGAGCTGAATGGTCTCTTTCATTATTGAAATCATTGTGATTTGGTTCTGCACTTGTTTTCATCTGTTCATTGAGATGGATTAAATTTAGGCTTACTTTAAAACTGTGGCACCGACCAAGACTGCCTAGAAACTAGTAAAAGCATTTCTGCACAAATGATACTTTAGGTTCTGTTGTGAAGTTTCTGATAGTAATCAAAGGCTGCATTAATAAAGGAGAGCCTGGAAATTGAAAGGCAGAGGTCCATCTTTATAGCTGTGAAGTGCTTGCTGAGGACTGTGAATGTGCTCATCTTATGGTACAAATACATAACTGCCAGCCCTCTTGATTTCTTTCCTCCCTCTTCCCTCTAGTCTCTCCCTAAGGTTCTCTGGCAGTATCCATGCTGGCTGATCTTGCTACTCCCCCGGTACTATGTTAATGATTTCGGTGGACCTATTTACAGTGATTCTGTCATTGTTCTCATTAGCATGTAGTATGCACTGCACTAGGATCACACTACAATTTGGACATGATCCAATTTCTAAGCCAAGGAATTAAAACCTCAGGAAAAAATAACATTCAGTCCTTAAGTATTACGAGATGGATCCTGATGTTTGGGATATAATTTTAGAAACTGAAACTGTGCAATGAGATATCACTATGTAATGCAAGTGATTATCCATAACTCCTCACAATCATTTTATTTTAAATAAGGTAATCCCTTACCTAAATAGGGGGAGTATTTCAGATGAAAATGAAGCCTTTAATCTCCAGCGTAACTTCAGAAGCTGTCTCAGAATTGCAGTGTTTTTGGTAACATAGGAAGATATGATCAATTTATTCGAGATAGCTACTCGCAATATTCAAGACGACAGTCCTCCATAACTCCTCCAAAAGCAATGATGCCCATGACTATCTCCCTGCTTTCAAAAGCTTCCAAGAAACCTTTCTCTTTAACTGTATCTTCAGTCTTACCCCCCTCCCCTTCCTTTCATCGCAAATTATTTTGCTGCCCAGTGCTTTCACTTCTTCCCATTTTAGATGATCTGATCATTCATCTGCTTGCATAGAAATTATATTCATAAAGCTACTATAAACAATGATATTCCTTACAGAAATGACCTTTCAAAATCACCCATGAGAACAATGATTACAATACATCATGATATTTGGATAATATGACTATGGTTGTTCTGTCTAAAAGGCCTGTTCCAAATATAGGTTGTGCTATCTTATCTTAAATTCTGTTAACTCTTCATAATCTTCCTATATCTTTTGTTGACGCCACCATTTAATAAAGCTTCAAAGTGTCTCATTATTTCCTTTTTTTAATGTTATTAGACTCTCATCTGTGAAGCTTAATTTCCCTTTTAATATATCCATTATAATGTTGCATATTTTTCTGAAATTGGGTCTTTATACTAATGCTGAAGATTCTGATAAATTATACTGCTTATCTGGGCCACATGCATCAAATACTTGACAGGGAACCATTTTAACTGTGTGTCATGAAATAATTGTGTATATCTGACAGCGAAATGTGTTTCAGCCTAATTCTGAACAAAAGCTGGGTTTCGGCTTTCTTGGAAGTTTATGGGGTAAGCCAACTGAAAGCTAACAAAGAATGTTGATTTCCTTTTGCTCCAATTTGTTACAAAGAAAGCATTTCTTGTGTAATAATTCATGAAGAACTTTAGTATTTTCACAGCTGTTTGGTTTGCAAATATACAGAATAAAATGGGGGAGGAAAGATCTGAAAAATGTAATGCAGAGGATCCCAAAATCTACCTCAATTATAACTTAACTCAAATGTTCCTTTTCAGAATCAATGTATTTTCATTAGCACGTATACCTCTGAAAGGTTATTTTCAGAGGTTATCTTCTATTCCAGGTTCTCAGTGATAGGTCTTAACCACCATATAGATCTTTGAGTTAATTTAACCCTTGACATTTTTCTATCCAGTCTATGTGCTTTTGCATGCGGCAGAGATTATTTCATCCTCCAATGTTTTGGTGCTTGCATTTTTGATAGCTTTCATTTATCAAAAGAAGCTCTTACAGATTTTTGATATTAGCATGAGAGTTTTTAGATATGACAGTTTTCAATCACTTGCAGCCTTTATAGTTTTTAAAAAACTTATCACATTCATTCTAATTGATTATACAACAGTGCTGAGTATGAAGACCCTTGAATGTATGGAAGTAAAAATCTGTTATAAAGGTGTCTCATGAGTAGAAAAATGAGTGTGGAATGCTTCAGCATTGGTTGAAAAATAAAACCTATTAATGATTTGGGTTTGTGATTCTTAGAAGAAAATAGACCAATAGCGATGTCTGAATTCTTACTGTGTCTTGTGCTATTAGAAATGTATAATATATTAATTCTTTGAATTGTGCAATTACAAACAATGCCCCAAACTAAATTAAATTTATTGATAAAGCTGAAAGAAATTCCAAGTTCTGCTTGTGTTGACTTTTTATTTTACTATAGTTTGGTAATGGTTTCCCTCCCTTGCCTCCCTAAGTTTCTTGCTCCCATCAGGCTGCTGAAGCGGATTCCTGTGATCTTTTACAAATTTAAAAATAGAAACTGACCTTGCCCAATATTTGAGAGTCCAGAATATCCATGCACTCTGGCCCTGGCTTCAGCTTTCTTTCAATTCTGCCTCGTGCCTGGCCACTATTAATTGACAATAGATTAACAAGTTAGTCATTTTAAATTAATTTAATGTCCTTTTCCGTTTGCAAGCCAAATGTTGGAATCCTCTATGCGGTGCTAATTTTGTAGCTAACATTCTTCTCTTGTATGGGAATCCTCAGCTGGGAGAATTTCACATTTTGATTTGTTAATCAGATGGCGTATTAAGAAAAATCCAGTAATCCAATTGGATCTGCTTATGGAGTGTAACCAGTTTGAATAATCAAACTATGGTTCCTTTATGTCTTTGCAATTGATCTCTTGCAGAATACGCATTGGAATCAGACTTCATATGTAATGTTCTTGTGAGTATACATTTTCTATGCCGCTTGAACAATGAAGCTGTAACAAAGTGACCAGTTCCAGGACCCCTCCTTCCCCACTCAAGGGTGAAAGTACTGAAGGTAAGAAATGTTTAATGGAAAATGACATGTATCAAATCATAGTATTGTGTGAACAAAATAGCAAGTAGATGGAAGATTTATCATCATTTAGTTATCAAATGACATATGGGATATTGTCTGGCAGCAAATACAAAGTTAATTCCCTCAAAAACTGAGTTGTGAATGCTCTGTTGGAAACACTATGAAAAATGAATGTTTTTCAGTGTAAGCACAAGAAAGTTAGGAAACTCTCTCCTGGCCTGTTCTTGCAAGTAAATTATTGTACAATACACATAAGCCGCTTGCCCAATCCCTACTTTCTTGTAGTTAGGTTGTAGTCTACTGAAATCTGAGGATTGCACAATAATCACAGGAAGTTTCCATACAAAAGTTACGATCAACTTTATTCCTACATCTTATTGTTTTCATCATTTTTGTAAAATCAGCTCTTTAAAAAAAACTATGTAAAATTAGGCTTAAATGAAATGAAACTTGAAAGGGTTCAAAAAAGATTTACAAGAATGGTGCCAGGGTTGGAGGATTTGAGCTATAGGGAGAGGTTGAGTAGGCTAGGACTGTTTTCCCTAGAGTATCAGAGGCTGAGCAGGTGACCTTTATAGGGGTTTATAAAATCATGAGGGGCATGGATAGGATAAATAGACAAAATCTTTTCCCTGGGGTAGGGGAGTCCAGAACTAGAGGGCATAGATTTAGGGTGAGGGGAAAAAGATATAAAAGAGACCTAAGGGCAACATTTTCACGCAGAGGGTGGTACATGTATGGAATGAGCTGCCAGAGGAAGTGGTGGAGGCTGGTATGATTGCAGCATTTAAAAGGCATATGGATGAGTATATGAATAGGAAGGGTTTGGGGGGATATGGGCCGGGTGCTGGCAGGTGGGACTAGATTGGTTTGGGATATCTGGTCGCCATAGACAAGTTGACCGAAGTGTCTGTTTCTGTGCTGTACATCTCTATGATCTAAGCCAAGTACTGAGATTTATTTAAGTTGAAAGAATTGAAAACTGAGGAATTCCTGATGCACTTGTTTAGCATTTTTATTAGACCATACTTTGCACAGTTCTAGTCTCCAGCTTACAAAATTAATGAAGGTCTGACAAGGATTTACAAGCATGATTCAGGACTAGAATATTCAGGCTGGCATTCTTTCCTTTGCAAAAAAGGTTGAGAGTGAACTGATAAAGGTCTTTAACTTCTGAAACCATTTCATTAACTAAAATATAAAAATTTCTAGAGTAGAAATGAGAGGGGAAACATAAGGAACATCAATGAAAGATAGTAATGGAATAAATCCAAAAGGGCATTCGGAAGAAATATTTTTTATTTCAAGAGTGTTGAGAGACTAATAATGTGCAATGTAAAATCTCAAGGAGTAATTGGAAAGGAAAGCTAGAAATGCATGAGGGATAAAAGAATAGAAGTATATGCTAAGAAAGTTAGATAGAGATGGACAGAGACTTGTTGGTTTTTCCCGGTGTTTCAACATTCTTCCGTTTGAGAAATTCTGTCTTTCACTGAAATTGAGGAACATGTGGCGTGGACAGGGGTTCTGGCAGAGGATCAGACCCAAATGTATTGAATGTCAGGGCAAAGCTGTATGATTTCTGCCCACTTCTATTTCTTACATACCTGGTCAATTCCAAGTTTGAGATGTAACATGCAGTCACATTTACTGAATTGGAATGAATCTTTTGGGAGTGCTTTTCTTTTTGCTTTCTAGGCAGATGTTTGCAATGGCAGCAACAATTTGACACCCAGAGGTAAGGATAACTGACTGACTGCAAGATTTTGACTGCTCCAGTCCAAATCTTGTCATAAAAAATAACTAGTGTCATTTAAAAAATCATTACTTTGGATGAAGGCAATCATTCAGCTCATTTGTCATGTTTTTAATTTAGTCACCAATTCTGACACTCTTTTGATGGTGAATTCTATATTCCTGTGTCATATTGAGGCAGGGAAGATGAAAGGATGGATAGCAATGAGGTTCATCTGCACCCAGTCAAGTCTCTGCACACAGGCTATGATCATGGACCTTGGTTAAATTTTCTACAACAACCACCTTTTATTAATCTGTGTTCAATGTAGTTAGGTTTACTAATGAAGTAATATTTGAGATTTGCAGTAAATGGTGAGCTGACCAGTGGCAGTTAATGATGCAGTTGCCATGCGCTTCTCTATTACGTACTCACCAACCTACCACAAGGTAAATTTGCAATGCCCTGATTTGTAAGTAGGCCACTGATGTTTTATTCCTAGGACAAACGCTTGCCCTGTTGGGGAAAGTGTAGCAGACTGAAAAGGCACTGCAATCATTCAGGCTGACAAGATCCACAAGGCTGAAGAGGGAATCAACTATTTCATTGATGTTCTGAATTATAGAACTGGAAATGCTGCTGAGCTTCCCATTTGAGGCATCTAAAGCCACAGTAGTGCAGCAAGGGAGCCCTCAAAAGTCTGTACAGCTTGGATGAACTTGGGAAGAAACCAGAACTGCAAAAAACAGTACAACATGCAGATCTTCCAGAATAGATGTTTGAGTGAGGTTAAACTAGCTTTCTGCTCCAAAGGAAGGGGTCCCATCTGTATCACTGTGGCCTCCAATGCTGCATCCATCATGTTGGATCCTCGAAGTCCTTGATTCATGTTCTTCAAGTTTCCATTGCGCTAATCATTTTGTCCAGTCAATAAGTTATCAAAGACACCCAATTAGCCAGGTTAAAGCGACATCAGCATAACTTGCAAAAGACGACAAGTTCAGGTATTACGCCAGGAAACAGCTTTCCACAGAATGCGTAATGTCTGAAGTGTGTGCAAGCTGGTTTGGTGGTGGAGGAGGTGCTATTAATAGTGGTAGCAGACTGCCTAGAGTCATTTTAAGAGTTAGTTTGACTGTAGTTCTCTATGAAAGTATGTGTTAAATAGGTAGAATGCCCCTTTTTTAAAATCTTTGTTGTCTGGACAACTATAAACCACTAAATTCTCATCAGTTAATCCACCTGCTTCAAGTCAGAGAACCTTTAGAGATTCAACTTTATGGGCTCTGTAGCAGCACCTATATGGAATATCTATGCTCTGAAGGAGTCTTCTCACTAATGCTGGTGTAGATATGCCTGATGTTTTAATGTACTTTGTGGTGGTTCTCTAATCTGTAATTATGTACAGATTAGAAACTAGGTCACTCAAAATACTACATTGGAATTTTCAGGTTCTGTTCTCGTGCAACTGGAAGGTGTTCGTACTCAGTAGCTCATTTTTAGCAAGGACGTGAAATTTAACACTCTCTAGACCCTCAGGCACAGGAAAGATGTGCATGGGCACTCTGGCATATAAATTCCTATAGTGTAACCATCATTTCCCCTCTGTATTCTGCCTTGTTCTGCTATCCTCCCTTTTACTGATTAAGTGATTCTTCAGCATGCCTAAAAAGTAGAAAAGAAACAGAAGGTAAATACCCTTCCATTGTCAATTACATGGCAATACATTTTGTAGCATGATGCCACACTTGAGTGTACGCCCCTGCAATAAGGAAATGAGTCCGTGACCAAATAGATGAGATAATACAAGAATGATGAACTAGATTTTTGCTTATTTAATACATCCAGCTTTGCAGCTTTACTTCTACAGCCCCACAACATAGACTCCTAGAGATGTACAACACAGAAACAGACCCTTTGGTTCAACTTGTTCATGCCAACCAGATATCCTAATTAATCTAATCCCATTTGCTAACACTTAGCCCAAAGCCCTCTAAACCCTTCCTATTCATATACCCATCCAGTGGCCTTTTAAGTGTTGTAATTGTACCAGCCTCTACCACTTCCTCTGGCAGCACATTCCAACATGCACCACCCTCTGCGTTGTCCCTTAGGTCTCTTTTATATCTTTTCCCCTCTCTCCGTAAACCTATGCCCTCTAGTTCTGGACTGCCACAACCAAGGGAAAAGACCTTGTCTATTTATCCTATCCATGCCCCTCATGATTTTATAAATCTCTATAAGGTCAGCCTTCAGTTTCTGATGCACCAGGGAAAATAGCCCCAGCCTATTCAGCTTCTTCCTGTAGCTCAAATCCTCTAACATTGGCAACATCCTGGTAAAACTTTCCTGAACCCTTTCAAGTTGCACAACATCCTTCCTATAGGAGGAAGACCAGAATTGCACACAATATCCCAAAAATGGCCTAACCAATGACCTGTATGGTTGAAACATGACCTCCCAACTCCTATACTCAATGCTCTGACCAATAAAGGAAAGCAAACAAAGCGCTGCCTTCACTATCCTATCTACCTGAGACCCATTTTCAAGGAGCTATGGATCTGGACTCCAAGGTCCCTTTGTTCAGCAACACTCCCCATGACCTTACCATTAAGTGTGTAAGTCCTGCCCTGATTTGCCTTTCCAAACTGCTGCACCTCACACTTATGTAAATTAAAGTTTTGGAGCAGAGGACATTGTGTTGTAAGTGTTGAGAGAAAATTCAGTTCAATCTTAACAATACAAGTCCATCACAACTCCTAACTCCCCAACCTACCCCCAATAGCAATAGGTATCTCTTACACATGGAATAAGTACTTACCAACTGTAAATAGTTAACCTTCTTCATTTATGTGATTAAACAGAAGCCTTTTGGAGCAGATTGTCCAGTCTACTGATTTTGTCTGATTGTCAGTGAACCACCATGGATGGGTGACTTGATTCATTAGGTTCTGTGCCAAAGTTGAAAATTTGCCCTGAACAGCCAGAATTGTACAGTACAGTAATTTGCTGCTATGTAAGCTTTCAAGAATCTTTAATATTGTCAGACTGCTTTCATAGAGCATTCAAAGTGCAGCAGCATATTAATATATTTTATTAATCTTTTATTGGTGGTTAATTCTTTTGTATTTAATGAATTATGAATTTGATGTCAATCTTTCTTACAGACTACTTTGATTCTTTTTATTACTTCTAAAGTCATACTTTCGGGATGAGTGCCCAGAGAAATCCACCTTACCACACAACAATACTCCTATAATTCCCCTGTAGGGATTCTATCAGTGTGTGGATATTACTTTTATTCATTTATAACCAAAGATTTTGTTTTTCACAAACCTTGAGGAATTTGTCAATAAATGTATACATTTTTTGATTGACACTGTTGTATGTAGCTGCTAGTTTCCTGTCACAAAGAATCATCCAAAAAAGTGACCATCCAGGTTGTCCTATTCAAACAGATGTAAAAACTTGCACATCATTCTTCCATTCACAAACTATGAATTATCCTGGGATAGACCAAGATATTTTTTTAAAAATACAACTATGGCTAAGGCAAAAAAAATCTCTAGAGAATTCATCTTCAACTCCCAAAGGAAGGTGAGCAAGGCAAAACTTCCCAATAGCTTGCAACTAATATAAGTAGAACAAGCCCAGAGGGATTCATTAATGTGTGCACAGTGCATTGTGGAAAAAAAAACAAAGTTATTCAATCAAAATGGTTTTTAATGTAGTAATCCAGTTAAAAATATTAAATATTTCCAATTTGAAACAGTTTTATTTACAGATTAATGGCTGTTTCATCCTGCATCCAAACTTTTGAATTGTGAATTGAATTGAATTAGCTTTGTCATGTGCTAAAATGAGTACAGTGAAAAGCTTCTCAGTCCCTACTTACTGCACCATCTTAGGCACAGAGTACCTAAAGTATAATCCTTTATTACAGAATAGAGAAATGAAAAAAAAAATACATTACAGCTCTATGCAGTATAATCATAAGTCATTAAGACAAGAAGCAAAGTTAAAAAGACAAGCATCACAGTCTCTCTCCAAAGGGTCTCTGCAGCAGACCAATCCCCACTTTGGAACACTGGTATCCATTGCCTCCTTAATCAATCTGAATTCCAGATTTGGAAAACCATTTCCAATGTGACACTCCTAAATATTGTGTTCATTATTATAGATTTATATGTTGTAGTTTTGGCTAATGCAAAGTAAGTTTTTTTTGCTAATTAGATTCTGGTCTTTTTGTGGAACCTCAGAGGAGGCCAAGATAGCACATCAGTTTGATACTTCCAGGTTAAGATAGTTGTGATTGTATCAACCTTACCTTATGCTCCAATGTACTGGGCTCCTCCTTCATTGAGGGTGGAGTCTTTTAGTGAAATCTTTTAACTGTCCACTGCCATTAAACTACTGCATGTGGCAGGACAGCACAGATTTGACCTGATCCATTGGTTGTGGAATCACCTAACTCTATCTATCATATGCTATTTCTTTGTTTGACACCCAACTAGTTTTGTGATGTAGCTTTACCAGGTTGACACTTCTTAGGTAACCTGGTGCTGCTCCTGATATTCTCTCCTCCATTATTATAAGAACTAAGGTCGATCCCCTGGTTTGGTGATGGTAGAGCAAAGGATATGGGTCGAAAAATTGTGGTGCTGGAAAAGCACAGCAGATCAGGCAGCATCCAAGGAGTAGGAGAGTCGATGTTTCATGCATAAGCCCTTACTGAACCATTGCTGATGAAGGGCTTCGGTCCAAAATGATGACTCTCCTCCTTAGATGCTGCCTGACCTGTGCTTTTTCAGTGCCACACTTTTCGACTCTTGACTCTCCAGCACCTGCAATTCTCGCTTTCTCTTGATATGCCAGGCAATGAAGTTGTGTTGTATTGAAGAATGATTTTGCTGCTGCTAATGGCCCATAAGGCCTCATGGATACCCAGTCTGGAGTTGCTAGATCTGTTCAAAGTTTACGCCAATGAACATTGTGATAGTCAATGCACAACATGATCAAGGGTATTCTCAATATGAACACAAGACTTTATCTCAACAAGGATTATGCAGTGGTCACTCTTACAGATACTGTCATGGACAGATGCATCTGTGTTAGCAGATTGCTAAGGATGAGATCAAACACTTTTTTTTTTTCTCTTTTGGTTCCCTCAGCATCTGCTACTGAACCACTCTAGCAACAATGAATAGTGCTGATCTATTAGCAGTTAGTGAGGCCTCTTCTGGAGGTCTGTATCCAGTTCTGATCACCTCCTTTTGGCAGGATATTATTAAGCTATAGGGATTTAGCAGGATATTGACTGGAATGGGAGGTTTGAGTTAAAAGGAGAGGCTAGGGCCTTTAATGGAGCATAGGAGATTGAGGGATGACCTTAGAAGTTTATAAAATCCAAGGTGTATAGATAAGATGAATGGCAAGTGTCTTGCCCTCAGGTGTGGATTTCAAGACCAGAGGACATATAGTTAAGGTGAGAGGAGAAAGATTTAAAAAAGACTAGGGATGGTTTATGTGCGGAATGAACTTCCAGAGGAAGTGGTGGATGCATGTACAGTTACAATGTTTAAAAGGCATTTGGATAGGTACATGAGTAAGAAATGTTTAGAGGGATATGGGCTAAGCCCAGGCAGGGAAGACTAGTTTAGTTTGGGATTATGGTTGGCATGGACAGGTTGGACTGAAGGGTCTGTTTCCATGCAGTATGACCCTGACTATGATTCTAATAGATTGAGGCTGGCTAAGTAAATTTCGTGTAGGAACTTAGGAATCACAAGAGAGCAACTGTAATTATGTTAATATAAACCAAGGTCAAACTCATCAAGGATGAAAGGAGTCAATCTCAATTTACTTGAAACAATATAATATTAAAATTTCTATCATGCCTTTCACAATGCTCTCCTCATTTTCAGTTCTAAATTAGTTAGGGCAAAGTAAGAGGTTAAAATCCAAGCTAGTTAAAATTTTGACTTTTGTTTTAAAACAGATTTTCATTTAAATAGTCTCCCTTTGAAATTTAGTATAGCCTGAAAACATTTGTGGAGATCACAGTTCGTGACGAAATTCTGCCTCCTGCTTCTAATACAAACCGCACACAGAGAAAGTTGCTGTAACTGCCAGAGGACTATGGATTGCCTTCATTACATCCACACAGCTAGTGTTGAATTTTTAGTGTGAAGATCAGCATGCCTCTGAGATTGCAGCAAGCAGGCCTTCCGGGTGCCTTCAGCAGTATGGGAATTGAACCCACATTGGTGTAATTCTGCATCATGAACCTATTATCCAGCCAAGTGAGAACACTAACCTACAGCGTGCTACCTGTTCACTTAGCTAAATGTTAGGTAAGGTGATGAGTGGCTGCACAATTGAATAAAGGACACAAATCTGAGAGAAAAGAAAGAGTTCAAGGTACTCTTCACTGAAGTTAAATTGCACCTTTTTAAAAGCAGTGTGTTTTGACTGGAGAAGAGTTTGGGAATGAGTTTGACTTGAGAAAGTCACAAGATAAAGTATTCCAGAGTAGAACAGGAGTGCTCCGTGAAGGAGCTTGATGGCAGTGAGAATGAGGTTCTTTAGCCACTGTGTAGGAAGTACGAGCAGATAGATGTCACAATTGATTCCACCAATGCAGCTCAAGGAGCTGGATGCAGTACCACCAGAGTTCAATAACATTACATGAGTAGCCAATGAATGCATTTTCAAATATGCTTATCCACCAAAAACACTGACAGTTGCCTGCTGTTCAACATACTACACCCATTATCACTAACCTAGCCACAATCTCTATAATCACGAATTGTATGTAATATTCATATCCTCATCTCATCCTCACGCAGTTACTGCTGTTACAGGCTATACACCCACATCTCTCAGGTTGCGTACTTAGTTAACTGTTTAAATATGGGTGCGACATCTCTCCAATCTATCGCATTGCACTCTGATGCACTTCGTTGTCTTCTGCAAAGTTTGGTGGTGGACAGTTACATGTAATGGTGGGGACACGTATGGCTGCAAGCCCTCACCCGACTGGAAGATAGAGAATAATGTGTCAGTGGCAAGGTTGACAGTTTCAAAAATGATGTTATGCTTATAGTTAATTTCTTTCTTCATATTTATTTTCCACCACGTTTCACGATCTCTTCTGATATGCAACTAACAGTTGGTATAACACTCACATCGTGCTTTCTTTCTTCCTCTTGATACAATGTTGTCCCTGTACTTTTCAACTTTCAGATACCCAAGAATTGCAGACTGGTCTGACAAAGTTGCAGGGTTATGAAGTGGAGGAGGCAGAAGAGACTTTTGATGAAGAAAAATAAACACTCATTGTCTCTCAGCCAATATCTCAGATACTGACACTGCACAACTAAAAATGTCACTTAATGGCAGGATTGGCATATGGGGAGTGGCTTGCAGCCGATTTAGAGAGATAGTAGGCAGAGGTACCAACTCACCAGATGATAACATCACACATGAGTTCTACTCTTAAAAGCTTGGATAAGGAATTTAAATGAATTATGTGCAGAAAAAGACCATGGTTATTAATACAACTGTTTGGTTCATTGTAAAGCCAGTTAGAAAGACTACAGAAAGTCTAGCATCAACGTTGTCTATGGCTTTCCATAAAGTTTGAAACCTATCATTTCCAGCATTGAATTGGTTGCCAGTTCAATGAGCGTAATTGCAAACATAACCGTAATGTCAACTCTGATAGGCTAGCACTTCCATTACAACACCAGGAACAGCCACCCAACGTGAGATTCCCATGGTTGAAATTAAACTGGGGTCAGCAAAAACTCAGCCTACTACCCAGTATGCTCAATCTGCTTCCGTTAACCTTGGCTGTAGTAATCAATGTTCAAAAGAGCTTGCAGGATCTCCCAATATAATGTCCTTCAATGTATTGAGGGTTGCTGAGGAACCAGTCTAGAAAAGTCCCAGTGGCTCCATGGATCTTGAACCTATTGTCTTCTCCCAGGAAAACAGCATTTGCCTTCACAGCGCTGCCTGCTCTGCCAATTTCCATGCTGTTATCTGCTGTCCAGCCAGCCTGAACTGCTAATATTTGAGGCGGTTCAGTCAAAACCGAACCATTTGCAGCCAGGGGTGCTTCAGAAGGTTCTGCAAGGTCATCTTGTAGTCCCAACAACCAAAAGCCAGCAGCTGCCTACCAACCATACTACAAGCACAGGAACTGAAGCACTACTGGCAATGGAATGGGGAATACAGGCAGTAACAAATGAAGAATAATGATAAGTTGACCTTCATATGCAATACAGCTAGATTTAATTCATAAATTTTGTTGGAAATGTTTATTCTGAGGTATCTTTCATTTTAGTAGGATAGTCAAACGTATAGTTCTTGAATGAGGATTTGGGGGACTGGGCTTAGTGATATCTTGGTTGGATGAGCTGATTTCCAGACAGCCTGGTCAGAAAAAAGCCTGTGTTGGTTATCTCCTTTCCTCCTGTTCTTTCTCCTCAACTTTAATGTTGTGAAACTTGAAAGGGTTCAGAAAAGATTTACAAGGATGTTGCCAGGGTTGGAGGATTTGAGCTATGGGGAGATGTTGAATACACTGGGGCTGTTTTCCCTGGAGCGTTGGGGAGGCTAAAGGATGACCTTATAGAAGTTTACAAAATTGAGGGGCATGGATAGGATAAATAGACAAAGTCTTTTCACTGGGGTGGGGGAGTCCAGAATGAGAGGGCATGGGTTTAGGGTGAGAGGGGAAAGATCTAAAAGAGACCTAAGGGGCAACTTTTTCACGCAGAGGGTGGTGTGTGTATGGAATGAGCTGTCAGAGGATGTGGTGGAGGCTGGTACAATTGCAACATTTAAGAGGCATTTGGATGGGTATATGAATAGGAAGGGTTTGGAGGGATATGGGCTGGATGGTGGCAGGTGGGACTAGATTAGGTTAGGATATCTGGTCAGCATAGACGGTTTGGACCGAAGGGTCTGTTTCCATGCTGTACATTTCTATGACTCTATGTATAGTGCAAGATAGAGTTGTCCATTGTGATTTAAGTGTTCAGGTTTGGAAAGGCTTTCAGGGTGAACATGGTTCCTCTGGAGTAAATCAGCATTACTTGCTGCCTGTGATCACAATCTGTATGCTCCAAATGCCCACACAAATGACCAACCTGCACCAACAGCTGTTGTGACTGGCACCAAAGATGTGCATGCAAGACACAGATGCCTGATTGGACCCAAAACAGCATCTGTACTGCTGAAAATAAATATAGGAACTATGGAATGAATTTTGCTACACCTCTTGTTTTCACTGTAACAGGCAGCACATGTTGATGCCGTTTAATGATTCAGAATGTGATCTTGCGTATTACTTAATGCTTTGAACGAACTGTGTGCAGCTGTACTTGGAATGAATGGCTCATTAGCTCAAACAGTTTTGTGCCTTTGGGAGCATTCAATATTGTGCACCACAGTTTGCAGCAGAGATGTTTCTTTTTGACTTTGTAACTGGAATAAAACGTGCTTTCGTATTTCTTAAAATACGTGGCTTACAATTTTGGCAAAGAATATTTTCCTCCTTTCCATTCATATATTTCAACACCGTATTTTCAAGACACTGAAATCTTCAACATATCACGTAGTCAAGTATGATCTATGTTAAGACTGAATGAATATATTTGATATTTCTGCTTTCCATTTTCTTTATTTTTAATGAGACTACTTTGATATAATGCACCATTTTGACAACTTACTTTTTTGTTTTAAAAGCAAATTGATTTGCTGTTGTTCATAGCATTAATAATTATTCTAGTGTCTGAATTATTATTGATTTTGGGCAATTTTTCTAATATATATCCATCATATTGAGAGCAGTGTTGTTAAGTATACCAGGGACTTTGGTACTTTTGAGCATAATGTTTACTGTGCTAACACCTGTGAATGTTGAGTGAGGACAGAATTTAAAACTGCTATGAATTCCCTCTGTGGTAAAATAACCCTCTGGGTGAGGTTTCAGAAGGTAACACAACTCCGTAGAACTGTACCAATAAATTATATAGCAATACGTGAAGGTTTCAATCCAAAAAAAGGACAATGACTGCAACCAGTCAATGTTGGTGTTTATCTTCAGCATAGACAAACAATTACAATAAGAAATAAAGACATGCATGTGTGAGCCTTACACAAACTCCTGAACAAAGTGTTTTCTAGTCAATTAAGTAATTCATTTTAAGTGAAATTGTTGTTGGAATGTGGAATCCAAATTACACGCAGCAAGCTTTTTAAGGAAAATGACCAGATGATCCTGTTTGTTCAAAAATGATTGCTGAGGGACTGTAATTGACTGAGGTATTGGGATTACCTCTCCTGATTCTCTTCAAAATGCCATACTTTTTAGAATATATTTGGCCCACCTGACGTGACAGAGAGGACCTTTTTGGTTTAACGTCGAGGGTTGGCAACTGTGATTTGAGTGAGTTCCTGGAAGTTTCTTCTTGTGACTGGCCCTCACATTTTAACTATTATTTGGCTAACATACCTAGCCCATGTGATGCACTTCCTTCTTACATCAGATGGAAAGCAAAAATGCTCTTGCCTAATTGAACGATGCTTGATTGTTAGCCAGGAGAAAGTGAGGACTGCAGATGCTGGAGATCAGAGCTGAAAATGTGTTGCTGGAAAAGCACAGCAGGTCAGGCAGCATCCAAGGAGCAGGAGAATCGACGTTTCGGGCATCAACCCTTCTTCAAGAAACCTTCTTCAGGATTGTTAGCCAAACAGCCATTTTTCACTTTTTCTTCAAGTCTGCGATAAATAAACTGTGAAAGAATGAGAAAAACTTCATTGGACTGTTTGTGCTGATTTAAAAGAGCCAGTTTTGAGTCTTGTGTAGAGTTATTGTAGATTGTATTCAAGTGCATGCTAGGCACAAGCTCCATCTGATTGATTTGGGGTAGATTCTTCAACAATACAAACGTTTCAGCAATGTTTCTGATTCTCAACTTGATGCAGCCCCACCCCCTCTTATCTCAATCTCCGCTTTGGATCTGCTGGTTTCTATAGCAACTCAAGCTTCAGTTTTCTGTTCTCTCCACGCTCTGAGTAGCAATGGATAATTGTTACAACTTTCATTTGAAGCCAGATTCCCACAGGAATGGAAACTTATCCCATCGTCCCTACAATATTAGCAGCATATCTCATTGTGTTTTCAGTGTTCATAGCTTAGCCACATTTGTCTATTCTATCAGTCTTCATTTAACAATCTTAATCAACTGTCTCACTTCAGTCTCTTTTGATTTTATGATTTTCCTCCAGGATTGCATACAGCAGTGCCTTGAAGATTAATCTTCAATTCCTGAGGACTCTTGGCCAATCCTGGAGTGTTATCAATCTATTAACACTTCATCTAAAAGATGGTGTCTTAAACAGTGCAAAGTTGTCAGTATTGCACTAATGTCGGCCTCGATTTTTGCATTGTAGTTTTACAACTGTCCTGGTCAAAGGTGACAATGCTACTGCAAGGCATAATAACAGAAATTAGGCCATTTGGCTCATTTGAGTCTACCATTCAATCATGGCTGATAAGTTGTTCAACCCCGTTCTTCTGCTTGCTCCCTTTTTTACAATCAAGAACCTAACTATCTCGGTTTTAAATATATTCAATGACCTGGCCTCCATGGCCTTCTGTGGCAATGAATTCCAGATTCTCTGGCTGAAGAAGTTTCTCGTTATCTCTTCCCTTTACTCTAAGGCAGTGCTCTTGGGTCCTAGTCTCTCCTGCCTATAGAGACTAACTAAACCATGACCAACTCTTTTTTTTTTTTCTCTTTATCCTCTTTTTTCCATATAGTTTTAACCTTATTTGTTGTACCCATTTTATTCCATTCAATCTTATCTTGAATGTTCATGTTTCTGACTCAACCTGGCTGGGAATTCCAAAGACACTTAACTGTTTGAAGATGCTGCTACTCCTGATGATGTTTATCAGTTCTTACCTTGTATTTAATCTATACGATCTCATTCAGAGTTCTGAAAAATAAGTCTACTTCTATTTGTCTTGCCCTGGCGTATCATAATTTTAAACAATGCGGTCATATTTCTCCATGAACTTGTTTTAATGACAAATATCAAATCCTTACTTCCCACCTTGGGCAGTATGCCAGTAAATCTGTATTTAATCCATTTTTTAAACCCTCCATTTCTTTCTAATATGTTATGTTGTACATAGTACCCTTACTGAGCTGTTAAATGTTTTTGCTGGTTATTTCTCAGCTTTCAATCTGCTTCATTACGAAACTCAGAAGACCATGATCTATTTGACACATTTTGGCCAATCTGATTTGTTACTCATCTTTTTTTTTACACAGTTGATTTATACCTTCCAATTGCTCTGCTCTTTCATATCACTAAATTAAAAAGCAGTTTGTGTTTATAGAGCACAAGTTAAATTCAAAAACATCTCCAGATAATACAAATTATCACAAATGGACCAAAACAAAACTGATACTGAGCCAAATAAGGAGCCATTAAGATAGATGACTTAACATCATTTAGCAGTAAGAGTTGAGAGTCTTAGAGGCAGATATTGAACAACTTAGGAAGGGAATTCCAGAAGTCACCAACAGTTGCATGAAGTAAGTGGAGAATGGGCAAGAGAACAGAGTCGGAATAATGCAGAATTCCTGGAGAGTTGAACTGGAGGAAGGTGCGGACCTGGGAAGCAACAAGGAGTGATTTGAACAGAGTTTAAAACTGCAGCAGTTTCAAGAGCTAAAGCCAATGCAGGTCAGGGAGCTTTGGAATGGTAAAGGAATGGGACTGGTGAGGGTTAAAATATGGACCGCAGTTTAAGATGAATGGTATTTGTGCTGGTGGGGCAGGAATGGAATTTTATCATCTGGTAAGGTATGGCCAAAATGTCAGATCAAATGGAGTTCGGAAACAGGTGGTGATTCCCAGAAAGGAAAAATAGTCAAAACTTGTGAATGACCTATATCCTGGCATGATTCAACTTTTATACCTCAAAATTAAGCTCCAGTACATGCAGACATGGAGAATAAGTGATCAGTAGAGTTGGACTTTGGTAATGTGAACATTTAAAATAAAACTAGTAAAGTATATGCCTGGAAATGCAGTGCAGCATCTTTGTGACCATCATTTTGTTGCTTCATAAATTTATTGAAAGTAATGGAACCAAGAAGGATAAATAGAGTCAATGTACAGTCGTCATGATCGAAGTAAATAGAATCTCATGAAGGAATTCATAGATCTCTAGTTTTCCAATAGGTTTCTTATTGCAAGAAAGTTGGATATATTGGTTTAGTCGTCTTGAAAGATTTAGCAAACATTTTTAGTTCACACTTTTGAACTCTGGGAGAATACAAATATTTTAAGATAGTTACAGGTAAGAAACAACGAACCTTGAATTGAGATGACTTTTTGGCATCCATTGTTTTAAAAAAAAACAACTACAGCTGAGGAGAAATTATGGTACAGGTTACCTGCAAGTGAAAACTTAGCATGTCAACTTAATTGACAACTTTTATATGTAAGTTGAATAACAGATTCCAGTGATCTTCAAAGTATCAAAGAGTATGCAAGCAAGTAGTTTGGCTCAACTTGTCCATACTGCCAGATTTCACCATTAATTTAGTCCCACTTGCCTGCATTTGGTTCATATCCCTCCATACTTATCAAATCCATGTACCTATCCAAATGTTTCTTAAATGCTAAAATTGTACTTTCCTTCACTACTACCTCTGGTAGCCTGTTCCAGTCAGTCATCATCCTCTGTGTGGAAACAAAATTGTCCCTCTGGACACTTTTTTTGTATCTCTCCTCTCTCATGTTAAACCTATGCTCTCTAGTTTTAGACTCCCCTACCATGGGAAAAAGCTGTTGGCTATCTACCTTCTCTATGCCCCTCATGATTTTACAGGCTTCTGTAATGTCATCTCTATCTCCTGTGCTCCAGGGAGAAAATTCCCAGCCTTTCCTTATGACTGAAACCTTTCAGTCTTATAATAATGGACATGTGAAAATTTTATTAATGTTAAGTTTTAAAAATAAAATCCTGGGATGTTGGCTCTGAAGTCTGATTTTTGAATAAAGATAAATGCCGTTTTGGCAATTAGTGGCACAAGGTAATCCTTTGTTACCCTGTTTTGTTACACACCATATTTTTCCTCAGGTGAACACAAGTTTTAAACCGAATATTCTCAGTAAATGCGACACTAGGAACTGCTTAATACTTTGGGACATTGAGAACATATAAGATGTTAAATTGCCCATAGTATTAGGTGCATTAGTCAGGGGTAAATGTAGGGGAATGAGTCTGAGTGGGTTACTCTTCGGAATGTCGGTATGGACTTGTTGGGCCGAAGGGCCTGTTTCCACAATGTAGGGAATCCAATCTAATAAAAAAAAGCTGGTTACTTCATCATTACAAGGATGAGGTTGAACACAGCAGGTGTTAAAAGTAAGATTATCAATGTCTCAATAGCGAAGTGTTAGAATTATGTATGACCTGAAATAACAACAAATGTGGCATGGAGATTATACCCAATGGGTTCGTGTAAATAATTTCATTCAGATCAAGGAGTTGAATGCTATGGAAATCTGATTTTGTATTTAAGCCTCTTAATATCCAAAGTATCAAGCATTTCAGAGTCCTGAAAAGCATAGCTGTGTGTGTACTCTTTCCGTATGTGTTTCTATTTTACAGTTTTATTTCAAGGTTATAGTCCCATATACTCCCATGTACATCTGTGACTGAGTATTTTGAGAAGATTTTAAAATATTCTTTTGGCATCTGAATAAGCTAGGTTGACCTTGTTCAGGCGACATAAAATTTATTTCCCTTCATAGTCCAAAATAAATATTGAAAGCTTGTTCTTGTCCCTATATGCTGGCTGAATGTGGCAATGTGTCCTAAAGTTGGTCTACATTGTTGCCCTTCTGTTTAAGCAAAGGTTGGAACTTTGGTCGGACTCATATTTCAACTTGAAATTAAACTGTGTCCAAGGAGATAATTAATCACCTATTCGGACCAGCCCTTTGGATAAACCCTGGGGTAAGACAAATACTGAATGTGCTTTACAGTGCTGCCATTTCAGAGAGGTACATTTTTAAAGACACACAAATTGACTACATGAAAATCATTCTTTTATTCAACATTTATAGATCCAGAAAACATGTTTGCATAAATTTTCAATTCTGGCCATTTTGAAATGAACTGCTTTAGTGTGTTTGTGGAATGTTCAGTTTTCCATATCCCTGAATTGAAATAAAATATTTTAGGTTGAGCATAAACTTTGACCTCAAGATCCAGCTGATCAGAATCAGAATATAAAACAAGGTATGAAAGTGGAATTCATTAAACTAACTAATTTTATATTCCTCTGCAGTGTTCCTTTGCCTGTAGATTCTTTCTTAAATATCAGTAATGGCATGTTTTACATTCAGAACATTTTACAATGTACCCTGGAATAGAAGAATGTTTCAAGACATGTTGTGAAGGAACATCAGATTTATTTGGAGTGAAATTAAAAGCATTCATAAATACAAGGGCTGCAAAATGCTGCTTGCTAACACATGGAGTTTTAGCTATTGTCTTCAGGTGGTAAATTGTTCTTAAATTTAAATAGTAATTTTTTCTTTTCTTTTTTCTCTCATTATGTTTTTCAATTTATTTTTCAATAAAATCTATCAAATTTGTCTGATATTTAATCTGTTTTTAGAAGAAGGTTGAAAGTATGAAAAAAAAACTTCAGTCTTTGGACAACCAGGGTTCAGTCCTCGCATTCATATCACCCAGTCAAAGAGTTTTGGTGCCAAGTCCAAGAACCGAAATCAATACAAATTCAGGCTGATACTCTATGCACTAACCAGGGTAGACATCTCATCATTATAAAGGTACGTGTGTTATGTGCCAACTTTAATGTTATATGCAGTGCTAAAACTGGCAATGCAGTGAAAATACAGTAAATTCTTAACACATTGGGAGGTTGACGCTGAGATGCTATTTTTTTAATAAGGTTAATGGCGGAGTTGCACAATTTACAGATTTCTTCCTTGTCATCTTGCATTATTTGAGAATTAATAACAGCATGCACATTAAACTTGCAGTTATTTTGACAGCAATATCAGCTCCACTCATGTCTATGTGCCTTAACACCATCTAATATAAGATTAATCATTCTGGAAACCAATGTGTTTTAATGAATCTGTCTCTCAGCTACTACTTGTCTTGATTGACAAAGCTGTCAGTGGAGATGCACTTTCCCTTTGATATTATTTAAATGGCAGTATTCATGTAAATGGTCACTTTTTTTGAGATAAAAATCATCCTGAATGTTTATTATGTCACCAAAGTTGGTTGGTTGCTTGTTTAGTTTTGGCTTGCAACAAAGTAGTCAGAATTTTTCATGTAGTCATATAACCCAAAAGAGAGAAAAAGCCAAGAGCTCAATTTCACAATGAGGTGTGGTGGGCAGTTCCTTTTGTTCATATTTTCAGTTGAACAATTGGGTCATGGAATTAAATTGTATGGTTTCAAGTTTCCCAACATTATCAAAGTATAAGTGGTATAATTGCCTGTTGATGATGGCCAAAACTTAATGCCACTAGCAACAGCTTAATCTTTCACTTTGGTTTTGATTCCTCTCCAAAAAACAAATGCCAACAGTAAGAAGCTAACGCATGATTCGTTTGTTATGAATTATAGTAACCAATGTGTACAAGGAAACAATTTTCCCACACCTGTAACTATGTGGCTAATGCTTGTCATCTTGTCAATCTTTCTGTACAACAGCTAAAATATGGCTTTTTGAAGTAGCATACCTTGCTGGAATGAGATTTCATTAAACTTGAGAATTTTTGATCTTTGAGTCATTTGGTTGAATCACCACTTTCCAAAGCCACAATTCCCAGCCCCTAGAAGGACAAGGGCAGCAAATACATGGGAAGATCACCACCTGCAGGTTCCCCTCCAAATCGCGCACATCTGAATTGAATTGAACTTATTGTAACGTGTACAGAGGCACAGTGAAAAGCTTTGTCTTGCAAGTAATACAGGCAGATCACATAGTCAAGTAGCATAGATAAGTAAATAATAGGTAACAATGGCAAAAGCAAAATCACAGGTATAGGCGAATGTTAAGAGTTTGCGTGTCCAGTCAGTATTCTAAAGACAGTAGGGTAAGCACTGTTTCAAAACTGGTTTGTGTGTGTGTGTGTGTATTCAGGCTTCTGTACCTTCTCCTTGATGGTAGAGTTTGTAAAAAAAAAAACACTGCCAGGGTGGGATGGATCTTTGAGAATGCTGGCTGCTTTTCCTTGACAGTGGGCCTGGGAGACGGATTCTATAGATGGGAGGTTGTCCTTTGTGATTGTCCGGGCCGAATTCACCACTTTCTGTAACCATCTCCGATCTTGAACGGTACAGTTGCCATACCAGGTAGTGATACATCCAGACAGAATGCTCTCTGGCACACCTATAAAAGTTGGCAAGGGTATTCGCTGTCGTGCCAAATTTCCTCAGCTGCCTGAGGAAGGTGAGACGTTGTTGGGCCTTTTGTAACCAGTGCGTCCACATAGAGTCAGAGAAAGCTTGTTGTGGATGACCACTCCCAGGAGTTTGACACTCTCCACTCATTCCACCTCCGTACTGTTAATGTGTAGGGGGGAATGAGTAACATCCTGCCGAAAGCCAATAACTAATTCCTTGGTTTTGCCGACATTGAGAGCTAGGTTGTTCTCAGTGCACCGTTTTTCCAGATCGACTATGGTGGTGTCATCAGCGAACTTTTAAATGGCCTTAGTTTTGTATTTGGCCACGCAGTCATGGGTATACAGTGAGTAAAGTAGGGGGCTGGGTACATACCTCTGGGGGGTTCCAGTGTTGAATATTAGTGAGAATGAAATATTGTCCCCAATCTTCTCTGAATGTGGCCTATGGGTCAGAAAACTGAGGATCCAATTGCAGAGAGTGGGCCTTAGTCTGACATTACTAATTTTAGTAATTACTCTCAAGAGGATGAAAGTGTTGAAGGCTAAACTGTAGTCAGTGAGTAGGATTCTTATGTACCTGTTCTTGGTGTCCAAATACTCTAGGGAGGAGTGAAGGGAAGTGATATGGTACCCGACATTGATCTGTTGGCCCGATAGGCAAATTGGAGTGGGTCAAGAGTAGTGGGGAGGCTGGAGTTGATTAATGCCAAGACCAGCCTTTCAAAGCACTTCATGACTACCAAAGTTAGGGCCACTGGGCGGTAGTCATTGAGACATGCAGTACGAGCCACCTTCGGCACAGGGATGATGTTGGCCATCTTGAAACGGGCAGAGACAGTGGCCTGATGCAGAGAAAGGTTGAAGATGTCTGAGAAGACCTCTGCCAGTTGATCTGCGCATGCCCTGAGTGTATAGCCTGGTCCTCCGTATGGTCCCATCGCTTTCCTTGGATTCACATGAAGGAAAACTGATCTGAACTCTGATGCAGTGACTGTTTGGATAGGTTTGTCAGGACTTGTTGCAATAGGTGTTAACTCGCCACCAAAATTCTGGCATTGAGATGATCTGGTAGGGATGTGTCATCGTCTGCTATCTTTGTTAGAAACTAAGTCATTGTTCCTTCATTAATCCAAAATCCTGGAACTCCTTTTTCAGCAGTACAATGAGTATATCTGCCGACTGCAGCAGTTCAAAAAAGCTGCTCACTACCACTTTCTCAAAAGCCAATTTGAGATTATTGATCCTGGGGAACACTGAGTCAGGCAGCATCCATTGAGAAAGAGCAAGCTAACCTTTTGAGTCGAGATGACTCTTCTTCAGACAGAACATGCATGGAGAAAGTGAGAACTGGAGATCTGAGCTGAAAAGTATTGGGCTGGAAAAGCACAGCCAGTCAGGTGGCATCTGAGGAGCAGAAGAGTTGACGTTTCGGGCATAAGCCCTTCATCAGAAATGTCTGAATGTGAGTGCAGCCAATATTGCTGTCAAACTAACTGCAAGTTTATTGTGCATGCTGTTATTAATTCTCAAATAATGCAAGATGACAAGGAAGAAATCCATAAATTGTGCAACCCCATCATTAACCTGTTAAAATAGCAGCCCATCGTCAATCTCCTAATGTGTTAAGAATTAGCTGTTATTTCACTATATTGTCAGTTTTAACATTAAAGTTGGCACTTAATAAGACAAGTACCTTTATAATGATCTGTCTGTCTGTCTGTCTTCCTTCCCTTTCCCCTTCCCATTGAATGTTCCTGATGTCTTGCAGTTTTTGGTGGTGTTTGATGGCAACCATCTTTTATTCATTCCAAGGGACAATGTTGGGGAACTCTTAACCTCGCTCTCACTGTCTCTTGTGCTCTGCCACACTCTCTCATTCTCCCTTATTTTCCCTTTATTAGCTACTTTACTTTGGAGGCTGGCAGTCTGTCCTGTCAATCACCCATCTGAATCCTTTCGCAATGGGATGGTGTCACCTCACTGATTCTACCCTTTCTTTTCATGTTAGAAATTGTGAAAGTTAGTTACTGTAGTAGTTAAATGAAATCCCACAATCCATAGTAAATACCAGGCATTTTCAGTTTTAAGGAGAGTCCAATATCCAACTCGATGGGCAATAACTGCTTCACTACTCAATGCCCATATCATTTGAATAAGTAAACAAAACATTTGTAGAATGAGCAGCATTCATATAGGTATATGAAACACTGGCTTAGAGGAAAGAATGTTAGAATCCAATTATAATCAACACCTAGTATTTATAGGCAATTGAAATTGATTGCTCACTCTCATTGTGACATATCTATGAAAGAGAACAAAGTAACCTGAGAAGTTAGAGGAGTATGTAAAAGCTACTCCTCCTCTAACAACTGATAAGCATTAGGTTTTGAACCTAGCTTGCATTTTATGAACAGGACAAGCAGCATAAGCCTAATGTCCATGTGGTAAAGTTAGTGTTAGGTTTGTGGAGAGGGGCATTAGGCCACTGACCAAACACAATTGACCTTGAGAATTTGCTGGGATCAGGCAAATTTCAATATTGAAGATGGCCGCCAGTAAATGTCCTGCTTTTATTTGCAACTTGTCACCTGGAGAAATAGGAAACACCATACTGCTGCAAGATTTCTAAACCTGCTGTGTTTTAAAGTACCATCAGTCTTCAAATAACTGAAATTGAAACCAGTGCAAAGTCATTCAGAAGGGTAATGAGGGCAGCACTGGCTGGCATGGCACCAGATTTTCTCCTGTGATATGGCTATCTTTCTGTAGAAGATGTGAGGTATGGGTGGAATGCCCTTCTCATGAGGTCAAAGGGCAACAAGCTATACAACTGTCCAAACACTAATATCTTCAATCAGAAACCAAATTGGTGCAGGATCACTCTGGAGCTAAAATTTACACATTTAGAGTACAGATTTAGCACACACCTGCAGTAAAGGTGTAAGAAGTTTAATGACTTGACCACAGATTTGTTACAGGGCAGAAGGTGACCATTCAGCCCATCATGCCAACACTGGTTCTATTATCTAGTGACAATCTCCAGCCTTTTTCCCCACTTCTATCCAGATAATCATGCTCTCTTGAATGCCTCAACTGAGCAGTGCAGTCAATAACCCAACTACTGGCTGTGTAAAAAAAAAATATACTTTTCTCCATACCCTTCATTTGCACATCGCTTTAAATTTATGGCCTGTCATTCTTTTTATTTCTGTATAAGTGGAACAGCTTCTCCTTATCTACTCCATCAAGCTTGCTTATAATTTTGGAAACCTCTATCAAATCTTCTCTCAGTCCCATCTTCTTCCATCTACCCTGACCAGGGCAGGCCAGGTCAGGTCAGAGAAGATCCATATGCAGGAAGAACAGTGGGTACAATGTAATGATAAAGCATTTCTCGGAGTTAATTATTGTCTAATGCCCAGACAGTTTCAATTTTATATTTAATTTAATTGGTTAATTTATCCTCAATCTTTAGACACGAGCCATTGATTTAAGAGGAAAAAGAACAGAAGAACCTAGTGTTAAAGCACATCCGGACTTTAACAACAACAGAGTCAAGATTAGAGTGGTGCTGGAACAGCACAGCAGGTCAGCAACCGAGGAGCAGGAAAATCGATGTTTCAGGCAGGAGCCTTTCATCAGGAATCTGATGTAACAACAGATTCTGTAATAACAACAGAAAGGCAGAGTATCTGACTTGAAAATGCATAGCCTATTAGACAAAATTGTTTACATTGTACTGGTGTGATGATGCTGCTTCTGTAACAAGGTTATGTTGTCCTTGGTTATTTTTCAGAGAGGTCGTAAAAGACACAGACTCCGAAAAGTCTACATTTGAAGGGTTATAGGGTCAATTTGATTATTATAATTGATAATACTGCCTTAGGCAAAAGGCTTTAAAGTTTTTTTTAAAATTGCACTTGTACAATGAAAGGGGAGTGGCCAGTTCTCCCAGCTGAGCTTTGGTTTGGTTTGGTCTAGTTTATCCTTCTGAAAGCAGTCAAACTATTTTGGAGGCTGCTGGTCCAAGAGAAAGCTACATGAAAGAAGCAGGTCCATGCTGATCCCTCTCTCTGACTTCTCTCCTGTAAGACCCTGTGTTTGATTTATTATCTTTTGTGCAAGGGGTATTTATGGGGATTATTGCAAGCATTTGGAACGGCAGCGTTGTGCTGAGATAGTCTGTTGGGTTTTCGGATAGGTTAAGGTATTTGGATTCTCTTTTTTTGTTTATGTTTCACTCCGTAATCTTGTAAATACATTCTGTTTTGTTTAAATTAAGTGTTTGACCAGCTGCATCACTACTGGGATATCCGTGTTACACCTGCTTAAAACAACTAACAAAGTTAAGGTTGGGCTAATTTCTTGAAATGTTGGCCTGGTCTATGACACTGGCTAATTGAAATATTTCAATCAGCTTGGTATTTGCTTAGGTTTTAAGGGTTGTTTGACCTCTTGGAAATGTCTCTGCCCATGAGAGGTTCTGTTGTACATGTTCTCTTCTCATAGCCAGAGTTGCTGTACAGGAAATGATCTGGAGGAAGGGATGAGATAAGAACAGGCTTCCTTTGCATTGTAGTCTTTACAAAACAGCAAGATAACAACATGGATTCTGGGAATCTGAAATAAAAACAGGATATGGTGGAAATAAAAGTCTGGCAATCTCTGTGGAGAAGTAAACTGATTTACCTTTCATTAGACTTGGAAAAAGTAACAGTTGTAACAGATTTTAATTGAATAGAGATGTAACATTTGTCCTTTACCCTCTCCCTCCACAATATCCAAATTACTGTTACACTAAAAGGGCTTATGTATACTTTTTAAAAATTCATTTTTGGGATATGGGTTCACTAGCTGGCCAGCATTTATTGCCTGTCCCTGGTTGCCCTTGAGAAGGTGATGGGGTGCTGCCACCTTGAACCACTGCAGTCCACCTGCTGTGGGTTGACCCACAATGCTATTAGGGAGGGAATTCTAGTATTTTGACCCAGTGACAGTGAAGGAATGGCAATGTATTTCCAAATCAGGATTGTGAGTGGCTTGGAGTGGAACATATATCTACTGCCCTTGTCCTTCTAGGCGGATGTGGTCGTGGGTTTCGAAGGTGCTGTATGAGGATCATTTGAAGTGCATCTTGTAGATAGTATACACTGCTGCTACGGAGCACTGCAGGTGGAGGGAGTGGATGCTTGTGGATGTAGTGTCAATCAAGCAGGCTGTTTTTTCTTGGATGGTGTTAAGCTTCTTGTGTTGTTTGGGGCTGCACTCATCCAGGCAATTGGGGACGATCCTATCACGCTTCTGATTTGTGCCTTGTAGTTAATGGATAGGCTTTGAGTAGTCGGGAGGTGAGTTAATCGCCGCAGTATTCCTAGCCTCTGACCTAATCTTGTAACCACTGTTTACGTGGTGTGTCCAGTTGGGTTTCTGTCAATGATAGCCCTCAGGATGTTGATAGTGGGGGATTCAGTGATGTAACGCTGTTGAATGCCAAGGAGCAGTTGTTTGTTTGTTGGTTTGTTGGTGGTCATAGCTTGGCATTTGTGTGGTGCAAATGTTGTTTGCCACTTGTCAGCCAAAGCCTGGATATTGTCCAGACCTTGTTGCATTTGAACATGGATTGCTTCAGTATCTGAGGATTCGCAAATGGCGCTGAACATTGCGCAATCATTGGCGAACATTCCCACTTCTGACCTTTACAATGGAGGAAAGGTCATTGATGAAGCAGCCGAGGATGGTTGGGCCAAAGACACAACCCTGAGGAACTCCTGCTGAGATGACTGACCTCCAACAACCACAACTATCTTAGTTTGTGCCAGGTTATGACTTCAACTAGTGGAGAGTTTGCACTCTGATACCCATTAATTCCAGTCTTGCTCTGGCTCCTTGATGCCATACTTGATCGAATGCAGCCTTGATGTTGAAGGCTGTCACTCTCTCTCCCCTCTAGAATTCAGCTCTTTTGTCCATGTTTGGGCCAAGGCTGTAATGAGGTCCAGAGCTGAATGACCCTGATGGAGCCCAAACTGGGTGGAACTGAGCAGATGCTGCTGGCTAGCCATGTTGACACTTCTATCACTTTTTGCTGATGATCAAGAATAGACCTAGTTGGTAATTGGATTCCTCCTGCTTTTTATGTACAGGAGGGACTTGGGCAATTTTCCACAATGTTGAATAGATACCAGTGTTGTAACTGAACTGGAACAGCTGGGCCAAAGGAGTGGCAAGTTCTGGATTGCAAGTCTTCAGTCCTAATTGCTGGAATTTTGTCAGGGCTCAGCGCCTTTGCTGGATTCAATGTCTCCTACCAGTTCTTAATATCACATGGAGTGAATTGAATTGGCTGAAGACTGGTATCTGTGATGCTGGGAACCACAGGAGGCGGCCAAGATGGATCATCCATTTGGCACTTCTGGCTGCAGGTTGTTGCGAAAGCTTCAGCCTTATCTTTTGCACTGACTGATGTGCTGAGCTCTTCCACCATTGAGCATGGGGATATTTGTGGAGCCACCACCTCCGGTGAGTTATAGAATCCAAGAATTCCTTCAGTCCACAAGTCCACACTGACCCTCTGAAGAGTCACTCACCCAGACTCATTCCCCTACCCTGTTCCTCGACATTTGCCCCTGAATAATACACCTAACCTACACATCCCTGAACACCATGGGCAATTTAGCATGGCCAATTCACCTAACCTGCACATCTTTGGATTGTGGGAGGAAACCAGAGTACCCAGAAAAAAACCACACAGACATGCAGAATGTGCAAAATCCACACACAGTCACCAAGGCTGGAATCAGACCCGGGTCCCTGGTGCTGAGGCAACAGTGCTAACCAATGATGTTTAGTTGTTTAAATTGTTTAATTGTCCTCCACTATTCACAACTGGATGTGGCAGGAGTGCAGAGCTTCGATCTGATCATATTGTATTCATTGCTGATAATGTGGTCTGCTCTACAATGGAGAGACCAAATGCAGATTGGTCTGTTGAGTCTGCAAATTCTGAGCTGAGTTTATCATTTTACTTTTCTGGTCTTGTTGAAGTAATGAAGTTCAGCATAAGTTTGAGTCACGATGCCTCCTCTTTCAATTAGGCACTGTAAAATATTTTGGATTTAAGAATGAGTTGAACAATTTCAGATCATTACCTTGCCCTCTAATTATTTTCTATTTTTGTGCTTTTATTTGAGGATTGTGGATGTTGATGATTCTGTTATTTCCATTTTATGCCTCTACTAGATACATCACTGGTTTCTTTCTTTGTCTCTTTACAATATCTCTTTAGATTTGCTGCTTTACTTTTGTGAATTGTTTTCTTCTGCTTTCTACTGCAGGCTTTTCCTTTTTGTTTTCCTTTCTTACCCCATCCATCTCCTTTCACCCCTCTCTGCGCTTGTTTTAATATCACTTACATCTCTGAATTGTTTCCAGTTCTGACAAAAAGTCTGAAATATTTCTCTCTTCGTAGACTGGGTCAGATCTATTGGTCATTTGCAGCAATTTTTATTTGCCATTTTCATTAACCCTTTCGTAGGATTGATAACATTTGGGCAGTTACTAGCCAATAGATGCCAGTTCAGAAACTAATTAGCATTTCCTTTATCTGTTGTCTATGGGATTCAGTTCTACAAATCTTTAGTTTCAACCACAATATTTCTTCTCACAGCCTGGCAATTTTATCACTCTCTATACAAAATGTTGGGGGGACAGGCAGAGACATGTTCCCAAAATACATTCCATTGCAACCTCTGAATGGAACTGAAGAAGGAGAGTAGAATCCTTAGAGTATAAAGGCAGTAGGAGTATGCTAAAGAGGAAAATCAGGAGGGCAGAAGGTGGACATTAGATATCTTTGGCAAATATGGTTAAGGAGAATCCAAAGGGATTTAATAAATACATTAAGGACAAGAGGATAACTAGGAATAGAATAGGGCCCATCAAAGATCAACAAGGCAGCCTATATGTGGAGCCGCAGGAAATGGGGGGGGAGATACAAAATTTAGTGTTTTGCATCAGTGTTTACTGTGGAGAAGAACGTGGAAGATATAGAATGTTGGGAAATAGATGTTGACATCTTGAAAAATGTCTGTATTGCAGAGGCAGAGGTGCTGGATGTCTTCAAATGCATAGAAGTGGTTAAATCCCCAGGAACTGATTAGGTGTAGCCTAGAACTCTGTGGGAACCTAGGGAAGATTTCTGGACCCTTTGCTGAGATATTTATATCATCGATTAGTTGCAGGTGAGGTACCAGAAAACTGGAGGTTGGCTAACGTGGTGCCACTCTTTAAATGTGGTAAGGACAAGCAGGGGAAGTATAGACCAGCAAGCCTGACATCTATGGTGAGCAAGTTGTTGGAGGGAATCCTGATGGACAGGATTTACATGTATTTGGAGAGGGAAGGACTGATTAGGGATCGTCAGCATGGCTTTGTGCATGGGAAGTCATGTCTCACGAACTTCACTGAGTTTTTTTGAAGAAGTAAAGAAGGGCATTGAGGGCAGAGCAGTAGACAAGATCTATATAGACTTCACTAAGGTATTCAACACGGTTCCCCATGGGAAACTGTTTAGCAAGGTTAGAGCTCATGGAATACAGGAGAACTAGCCATTTAGATACAGAACTGGCTCTAAGGTAGAAGACAAAGGGTGGTGGTAGAGGGTTGCTTTTCAGACTAGAGACCTGTGACCAGTGGTGTGCCACAAGGATCGGTGCTGGGTCCACTGCTTTTTATCATTTATATAAATTATTTGGATATGAACATAGGAAGTATAGTTAGTAAGTTTGCAGATGACACCAAAATTGGAGGTGTAGTGGACAGCAAAGAAGGTTACCTCAGAGGTCAATGGGACCTTGATTAGATGGGTCAATGGGCTGAGGAGTGGTAGATGGAGTTTAATTTAGATAAATGCGAGATGCTGCATTTTGGAAAAGCAAATCAGAATAGGACTTTTACACTTAATGGTAAAGTCCTAGGGAGTGTTGCTGTACGAAGAAACCTTGGAGTGCAGGTTCATAGCTCCTTGAAAGTGGAGTCACAGGGAGATAGAATAGTGAAGAAGGTGTTTGGTATGGTTTCCTTTATTGGTCAGAGTATTGAGTACAGGAGTTCGGAAGTCATGTTGCGGCTGTCAAGTTCATTGATTAGGCCACTTTTGGAATATTGTGTACAATTCTAGTCTCCTTCCTATCGGAAGAATGTTGTGAAACCTGAAAGTGTTCAGAAAAGAATTACAAGGATGTTGCTCGGGTTGGAGGATTTGAACTAGAGGGAGAGGCTGAATAGGCTGGGGCTGTTTTCCCTGGAGCGTCAAAGGCTGAGGGGTTACCTTTCTAGAAGTTTATAAAATGAGGAGGATTGGTAGAATAATTAGACAAAGTCTTTTTCCTGGGATGGGGGAGTCCAGAACTAGAGGCCATAGGTTGAGGGTGAGAGGGGAAAGTTATAAAAGGGATCGAAGGGGCAACGTTTTCACGCAGAGGGTGATGCGTATATAGAATGAGCTGCTAGAGGAAGTGTGGAGGCTGGTACAGTTACAGCATTCAAAATGCTCCTGGATGGGTATATGAATAGGAAGGGTTTAGAGGGATATGGGCCAAATACTGGCAAATGGGACTAGATTAGTTTAGGGTATCTGGTTGGCATGGACGAGTTCGACTGAAGGGTCTGTTTTCTAACTGCTCTGTGATTCTAATTTAAGGGCAAAAAAATCTATATCTCCCAAAAAATCCATTGGCACTTGGAGAATTTACAAAACTTGTAAGCTTGTCTGATCCAATATTTCAAAGTGATTTGTGCCTTTTACAACGCCTAGCAACACAAGTTGTTTCATATCTACAAACATTAATCGAGTTACATAAATGAAATGGTAACTAGGGAAAATGTGACCTGTGGCTTTATCTTTAATATCATTTAATTGTTATTTGGCTAATTATATTTGGAAATTATTAAATCTGCATTATCTGTCAGAAATGATGTAGGCCTATCACATTCTCTAAAGTGGGTACAAATTTAATACTGGTGATACCTGCCCAATTCCCAAACACTCATTCAATTTGGGTACATTACTGTTGAGTAAAATTATTTCCATGTTGATGTTAATCACAGTGTGATTAATTTGTCCCCTTTTTCTATTTTCTATACTGAGTGACAATTGGATGCAGGATTATTAGAGTGGTGTACTTCAACCTCCCTACAGTGGTGTTAATTGAAAGTTTTTTAATGATCATCCTAACACTCATTGTTATCTCAATAACACTCTTAACCATAAAATGAATGAATCTGAGACACTGAGGCAGGCTTAGTTCTCATTCAAATCCTCCTCTGTGTAACTAAAGGTGAACTGTCTGTGTGGAAGATCAACAATTAAGAGTCAATTTTTCAAAGACCGGATATTTTTTTCTGAAAAAACAGACCACATCAGCTGGACTGAGAAAAAAGTCTCCAGGTAATGCATTTAAATCCATCGGAGTACAGATGATCAGAAATTTTCTTTTGAAATCTGCTCTTGACTTAATGTAGAATTTTGTTCAAAACATGAAATATGGATTTAAGTAATTCCTTTGTGGAGAATAACCCAATTTAAGCATCATGTTATATTATAGTCACTGATGCTACTGAAAATGAGCAGATTGCTCTTATATACTTGATAGGTGAAAGAAACAAATCCGTCACCTGGGAAGTTAAGGCTACTGATTACTTATTCACCCATGAGATTTTGATGGTCCAGTGAATCATGATATTGTGCATAAAGGATTTACTGTGGTATAAAGTAGCTTCTATTTTTCTTGATTTGAGCTCTAAGACTGATGCTGTTAACTCTTTACAATTAAGTTGATGAGTGCACTGTCATCAACCATCAGAAGGCAGATATTTGTATCCTCTCATTTGAGGCTAATTACTTTTCAATTTAGCATACCTCCTCTCGCCTGAGGTGTAGTGATCTGCTGTTAAGTTACTGCCAGTTGTTCCTCTCTAAAAGAGCAGCTCTATGATCTGTTAGAACTATAGCTTTCAGATGTTTTGCAATGAGAAGATGTAATTTCATGTGTATTTGTGTGCTCCCTCCCCCAATTTGTTTTGAGTACCTCTATAAGCTTGCAGGCTTTTATGGAAATTCTGATTTCTTTGCCTTTGTCGTCTTTGCTCTCACCTTTAGACTTGTGAAATGTTTACATCCAAATGAATTGAGTAAAAATATTTTTCTAGATTATTCTATAAATTGCAGTTTTGTAAAGTGTAAATGAGGAACAAAACCTTTGACCTGATCTGCAAATCTTTAAAAGTGACTTGGTAAATCATGAAGTAAGATTTTTTAAAATAGTACAAGGATTAATTATATTTTAAGTTGACGAAATATAATTGAAATGCAAAGAGAATTGACTGAATTTTCATGGGGCTTAAATTGACCCTCGAGACATTTTAAAGTTGTAGGATCTTTGTATAAATTCCACCACCATTTCTGTTCTTTTTTTTAATTGACTGGGGGATGAGAGTAGCATATGAACCATATGTGGGAAATCCAAACTCAATAGGAACGTTTGAAATTGCTGCTGTGTTCAGAGATGCCATTTTCACAATTCCAATGGCCTTTAACATGGAGTGTGGAATTATGCAAGAGGTATAGTAGTTGTGAAGGATAGATTAAAATCCCCTTGTGTCATGATCTGAAATATTTTCATGTCTTTAAATAAAACTGGCCGCAGCTGCCAGTTGGTGAAAAACCAAGAAAACCATTTCTGTGGAGTGTACCATCTGGTGTAGTTTAGGAAAAGAATACTCATTTAATATCTAGTTTTTCATTTTTAGATTTAGGTTAGATTACTTAGTGTGGAAACAGGCCCTTCGGCCCAAGAAGTCCACACCGACTCTCTGAAGAGCAACCCACCCAGACCCTTTCCTCTACATTTACCCCTTCATCTAACACTCTGGGCAATTTAGCATGGCCAATTCACCTAAGCTGCACAGTTTTGGACTGAGAGGAAACCCGGAGAAAATCCACGCAGACACTGGGAGAATGTGCAAACTCCACGCAGACCGTTGCCTGAGGTGGGAATTGAACCCGGGTCTCTGGCACTATGAGGCAGCAGTGCTAACCACTGTGCCACCGTGCCGCCCAGTAGAGATCATTGATGCTTCAGTGTGATTTGGACCAGTTGAGTGAATGGACAAATGCATGGCAGATGAGGTATGATGTAGATAAATATGAGATTATCCACTTGGGTAGCAAAAGCAGCTGTATTATTTATTCAATTGCAAAAGATTGAGCAAAGGGAAGGGGCAATGCAACCTTGGTATCTTTGTACACCAGTCGTTGAAAGTAAGCATGCAGATGTAGTAGGCTAATGTTAGACTGGCCTTATAGCGAGAGAATTGGAGTGCAAGAGAAGGGATGTCTTTCTGCAAGTGGATCTTGGCGAGACCACACCTGGAGTATTGTGTGCTGTTTTGATCTCTCTATCTGAGCAAGGATGTTCTTGCTATGTAGGGAGTGCATCAAAGGTTTACCAGTCTAATCCCTGGACCGGTACTGATGTATGAAGAGAGACTAGGGTTTAGAAGAACAACAGAGTGAAATCTCCTATAAACTTGTAAAATTCTGAATGATCTGGACAGGGTTAATGTAGGAATGATGTTCCCAATGACAAAGGAGTAGCTAAGAGGCCTTTTAGGATGGAGATGAAGAGAAATTTCTTCACCAGAGGGTGGTGAGCCTGTGGAATTCTGCCACAGAAAGTGGTTGAGGCAGAAGCATTGATTGTTTTCAAGAAGAAATGAGATGGAGTTAAATATAGTTCTTTTGAGTTAAAGGACCAAAGAGTATGGAGTGAAAGTGGGAACAGGATATTGAGTTGGATGACCAGCACAACCTAATGAATGACACAGAAGGCTGAAAGGACAAAATGGCCTATTCCAATTTTTCTATTTACCATTTCTGAAAGGTTTCTTTTATAGTTGAACCCATCATGAATGCTTGAGTTTCAAATTGCAAAACCAATTTTCTCTGTGGAGACTGTAATCACATTTTGGTTTTAAGAGCTTGTTCAGGGATGATCTGTCTTTTCTTGGTTAGTGAATAGAACTTTGTCTGATAATCCCCACACATGATCCATGGGTTCAAAACAATTTGAAACTGTGTTTTTAAAAAAATTAAGTTGAATTTATACTTTGCATGCTATGGAGACATGGGTTAGTTTTGTTTTTGTGTGTTTTTATTGGTATATGCTGAGAAATCTTGAGTTCTGGTTTCTTTACATGTTTAATAAGGTTTTAAAGCTTCAAGGTGAACAGTTGTGTACATTTTAGTAAAAATGTAGTAACAGCAAAATTCTTTCCTCATAGTGACAGGTCCAGTTACATAGACAAAACAATTCAAAGTCTGTCAGAAGTGAAAAATGGCTGGTTTTGCGGTTACAATCATAGTGAGTTTAATTTGCAGTTCATCTTGAATACCTCAGTGACAGATTTGGCTAAAGGAACAGAATTTTTAGTGACTGTGTAGAAGTTCACTGAAAGGAAATTGGTGGCAGCTATACCAGCCTGATTCTGAGCAAGAAGTCTTCATGAGCTACAGATAACTCTTCACTGAGGTTTGAGAATTTGTAAGGACATTGCTGGGATAAAAACAGTACCTTGAATAACTCTCTCTTTTCCTTTTTTATCTGCCGTGAGGTCTTTCCAACTATTTTTAATTTGTCTTGTGCATTTTTTTAAAAATACATTTGTGGGTATCACTGGCTGGCAGCATTTATTGTCTGTCCATTGTTGCTCTTGAGAAGCTGATGATTGAACTGCTGCCTTGAACCACTACAGTCCACCTGACCCACAATGCTGTTAGGGAGGGAATTCCAGGACTTTTACCCAATGACAGTGAAGGAATTTTCCAAATCAGGATTGTGAGTGACTTGAAGGGAAACTTTCAGGTGGTGGTGTTCCCATGTATCTGCTGGCCTTGTCCTTCGAGGTTAAAGTGGTCGTGAGTTCAGAAGGTGTTGTCTGAGGGTTCTGGGTGAACTTCTGTAGTGCATCATATAGATAATGCTTATTCTGAGCATCGGTGGTGGAGAGAATGGATGTTTGTGGATGCAGTGTCAATTAAGTGGATTGCTTTTGTCTGGTGGTGTCAACCTTCCTGAGTGTTGTTGGAGATGTACTCAACCATGCTAGTGGGAAGTATTCCATCACACTCCTTGTGCCTTGTCAATGATGGACAGGCTTTGGAGAGTCAAGAGGTGAGTCACTTACCACAGTATTCCTTGCCACTGACCTGCTCTCATAGTCACTGTGTTTGTATATGTGGCAAGTCCAGGTGAGTTTCTGATCAATGGTAAAAGATGTTGATAGTGGGGGATTCAGTAATAACACCATTGAAAGTTAAGGGACAGAGGTTAGGTTATCTCTTATTAGTGATTTTTGATTGTCAAAACATTAAGCACAAAAAATACAAATTATAAGTATTTTATTCCTTATGTAAAAAGTACAGAGGCAGCTTTGATCAACACATTTTGAAACCGGCCTTCATATTTTAAAAGGTAAGTTGGATCTTGCAAACCAGGTTCACTCTAGGATCTGACTTGTCCAATGTTAGCACCATTGCAATCACAACAAATTCATTTAATAATTTTTTTAAAAAAGTATATAGTGTGTATGAGTGAACCTATTCTAGATCGTTAGAATTTTTTTGTCATGTCCTCCACATGGCTCCTGAGTTCTGCCTACAGAGGTTTTTTTTTAAACCACCTGTTCAGAGATGTTATTGTACACCTCTGATGCAGGTGGGACTTAAAACTGGTCCTCCTGCTCCAGAGGTAGGAACACTACCAGTGTGCCACGCAAACCCTTGCCCATAATAGGTAGTATGCTAATGGCTGAGGAGTTGGGACTTGGGTTTATGACATGACATGATATGACATGGAGATAAATGAGAGAGTGAGGGGCAAGAACATTGGGGTGCGTATAAATGGGCAGGGTTCAAGGGCCTAACAACTTTGTTTACGGCTAGGCCAAATCTTCAGTGAACTGAGGCAGTTCTTCAAATTAACCCAGGCCAGCGGTCCTCCTCCCTGGCCACCTCCAAAATGCCTACAGAGGGGATAGGCCTGACTCAGTTGCATTCTGATCTCTTCTCCCTCCTCCACCCTCTACTCCCACCATGGCCTGTGCCCCCACCCTAATCCCACCCGAATGAAACTTGTGTATGCGTAAGACCCAACTCAAGGATTGAGTCTCTTGGATCTTGATAGATCACTTATTTGCCCTCCACTGGAGTACTGTATACAGTTATGGACATGATCAAATAACGCACCTCTGTAATGGTGCCGAGAGGTTTACTAGGTCAGCAATTGAGTTAAGAGGAGCAGTTAAAATGTTTACATCTGAACAGGAACAGTTAAGAGAGATTAAAAAGTTTAAGATGATGGGAAAATTTTTTAAAAATCTGCTCAATGGCTATAACACTAGGCTATAGTTTCCAAATCATTGGCAAAAGACCATGAAGTGAGGTGACATGTTTTCATTTATTGTCAGGATCTGTAATGTTCTAGCTGAGATAAGGGTCAAGGGTCTCCAGTTGATCTCATAAATTATTTTAAGAGGGAGTTGAATTGGTATTTATGAATATTAGGGGAAATAGATAAGAGTGATTAATTGGGAACAAAATTTCTACAAGTTAGATTGTTTAGGACTCTGGGTGAAAGGAGGGAATATAGACTTGGGTTACAGATTCTCATTTGATAATCTACATTATTAATCATTTTAACTTAGAATGTTTTTGGAAATCCCAATTTACATGTTTGGTGTAACAAACTGATGCTCAAATAGTTGCAAAAATTCACACTTTTTCACAAATGTGTGACTGTGTGCAAACGTAGCCTTTCCAATCTGGCGTCCACTATACAGAATCTCTTGGATCCGATTCAGTTGTTTCAGCCCTAGAGTCATTTACACATGGCCATTTCTATTCAAAATCCCTGGTCATGGTTACTACTGATAATTAAATTGCAAGTTTCAGTCTCATTTGGGTCATGAAAGTCCTGATGGCCATAAAAACTCCCTCTGTAACTCCTTTTTAACGGTTTGGTAGCTTTGGCAACACTGAAACAGAGGCACTTGTCCAATTCACAATCTCTTACCCATCCTTCCTCCCAGTTCTTTTCCCTTTCTAGCTGTGCAATACACACGACAATACAATCTCAACTCTAATTTTCAGGAACTTGCTACAACATCTGTATCCATTTGAAAATCTTCCAAATAGAACACTGCTGTATCGTAAAATGCCAAATAAAATAGACATTGCAGTGCTGTCAGATTTCAATGAGCTTTCTACTTTGTTCTGCTCTTCCACCCCCCCCCCCCCCCCCCTCCTAAAATAAGTGCCTGGTTGCTTCACTGTTGATCTGTATTTCAACTTTTGGTCATGTTGGGCACTACCCTGGAGTGATATTTCTGTATTCCTAGTAATTTGCGAAAGGACAGACTGCTGAGCAGCTGAGACACCTTGCAAGCTACTTTTGAGCACTGTGCTTTGAGTGCTGTGATAGCAGCTTGAGTCTCCATGGCAACATGCTGGGTCTCCATGACAACAGTAAAGATTTCATGACCTAGGCCTGAGCTTCCAGTGCATTATTTGGATATTCAGTGGATTTTGCCAGTATTGCAGTGGAAATGGAGACATTGACCATCAGATACTGCTTTATGGTTTGGTCTTGAAATGCTATCAAGAAGCTAGCCATCACTTTGATGCTGAAAAGGATGGACTCTCATAGTTCTCTTCAAAGCTTGAGGCAAATTCCTCTCTGCTCTTTGACAATAATGGCATGGTCTGTAATAGGCCTCAATGCAACAAGTTAATGCTGAAAGACATGGGAGAAGTGGGGTAAATCTATGCCTAAAACCCCAAAAGCACTTGGGGAAAATTCCCAGCATAGACTGGTGTAATATCAACCTTTTAATCTTGAAAAGTACAGCTCCCAATACAATAAACCCCCCCCCCCCCCCCCCACCACCATCTGCAGCGATAGTACAGGCATTTCTGAAACAATATGCTTAGTTATATTAACATTTCCTCAATAGTTTCAATCAATCTCAGTTGGGCTTCTTTCCAAGTGTTAAGGCTGGTCTTGACTTAATTAACTACTGATGTAATAGTTCCTTCAGGTTTGCTAAGTTGGGCAAAAACTTCCCCAGTGACTCACCATCCCCATAATCATTGGAGCTCCATGACATTTTGAGGGATGGAAATTCTGTAATCGCCCTGGCTTTCAGAATCTGCTGTTATCCTTGATGAGTGTGAAATGTGCCCTCTGATTTAATTAGTTAGTTGTGGGTCTGTCATTTGTTAATAAGTGTAGGGACCTCTTGTGTATCTGCATTGTAGACCTGCTCTCACTCTGGTGTCATGCTCTGTCGTAATGAATCCATGAACTAAGATGCCAACCACTTGGCAAAATGCTCACCCCAAACCTTCCAGGATATTTGTTACCTTGAGACAGCCTCATACTTCACCTCCACACAGGTATGTGAAGCCAGGCAGAATCTTGCAGGGATCAGTGTGACATAGGCTGTGGCAGAATTGCACAGAAGTCTAACAAGATTGATCTCAAAGTCAAGTTCATCATGTTCCACCTTCTATGTTTTCAGATGCGGCATAGCAAGATTCTCACTAAGTAACAGTGAGATGCCAATCAATGTGGATTAATACTTGTGAAATGCCTTGTTAACATCAGAATTCACCTCCTTAACATTCAGTCACACTCTTAGCAAAATTCAGTAAACAAGCTACACATTGGGAAAATTCAACCAGGAACTCTGATCATGTGCTTTGTACTTCAGTTCGCTATTTCTTCCACATGGCCTCCATATTGATTATGACCAAACCATAGGCCAGGGCATGATCAACTGGTACCAGTTGCACACAGACTTCCTCCATGGGCATTTGCCATCAATTGCCATTGACCAGAAATGGAATGAGACTGAACATGTAAATAGTGGCTACTAGAGCAGGTCAGAGGATAGGAATGCTGCAGCGAGTAACACACCCTGACTCCCCAAAGTCTGTCCACATTTACAAGGCACAAGTCAGGAGTGAGATTGAATACTACTCAGTTGTCTCATTTATCTACAGTTCCAGTGGCACTCAAAGTTTGATATTATCCAAGACACAGCAGCCCACTTGATTATCACCACATACACAAGCATCCACTCTTTCCACTCCTTAGACAGTATCTTCTTCTATGGAATTCCTTGCCAGGGAAGTAGTTGATGCTACTTCAGTAATTGCTTTTAAAGCTAAGGGATATGGTGCAAAGTCTTGTAAGTGGAGCGGAGTCCACTAAAAGATTAGCCATGATCTTATTGAGTGGCAGAGCAGGCTCGAAGGGCTGGACAGCCTACTCCTGCTCCTAGCTCTTATGTTCCCTCACAAAGCACTTGCCTCAGAGGTGAATAGTCCTCTTGGGTTCCTACTGAGCAAACTTCCTCTCAGTGGGTAAAAACATACAACCTTTGAGTGCAGGGTATGTGTGTGACCCAGAACAGTACTATTTTACATCAGAGCACCCTAACAGATCATTTTACAATGATCGATGAGCACTCCTGAAAGAACTATTGTGTGTGTTAACTTATTACTGAAAATGTTTTAAAATATCCCTGATTATCTTCTGGGAATATAATGCTGATGATAATTCAATGGGGAGTTATCCTGATGTAGTTCTCCCCCATTTTCTCAGCAGCAAGGCCACCAGAGGGTAGTCAGCGGGGCAAAAGTATCAAAATGAAAAGGTGAATCCAAAGTAGACGTGAATAGGATCAGTAGACATATTACCAACACTGTCTTTCATATATGACCTATAACATGTCCTTTTGTAATTCACTATTATCCCTTTTGTCATTTTAATCTCAAATCAGAGATCCCTTTTCGTTTTCCCCTCCCTTTCTTAGCATCTGTACTTATTTAAATATCTTACACGTCTAGTTTCTCCGATTCTCAGGAAAAGTCATCTATCTAAATCTAATTTTGTTTTCTATCCACAGATGGGCTGCCTGACCTTCTACATACCACTTTTTAAAAAAAATTAAAGTCAAAGCTTAACTCGATAGAAATTAAAACACCTTATCACTTCTTCTGATAAATTTTAATCTGCAAATACAGCTTTCCTTGAAGGTTACAAATATTCAAAATCTTTTCCAATATATACCACAGCACTGTAATGTGACTGCTTTGTATGAAAGTAGTGTAGCTTTAAATGTTATAATAAAAGTTATTGCTCAAACTACAGATGGTTCATTTGTGGTATTAGCTGCTCCAAATTTATTCAGTAATATATTCATATGGCTGCTTGTACTTAATCATAAACTTAGCTGTGCTGGATACCCACTAATTCTCTGCATCACCTATCAGTACAATTATCTTGCAGTTGTCAGAGGAAGGATGTATGCTTTAATACAGTTTGTTCTGTAACTATTCCCAGTAATTTACAGCCGCTTCCTGTTGCAGCTCTCATTTATCATTCTGAAAGGTCCCAGTGCAACTTGTGTCTGAAATATTGCTGTATGCAAACCATGAGAAATTAATCATGTTACACCCTGGACCCTGTAAATAAACATGGGCTCAGTTTTTAACTCCTCGGAACCAATCATTTTCTCCAGCCTGGCAGAAACTAGGTGAATGAACAATTAAAATGAGGGCAGACGTTTACCCACTTTGATTCCACCATGGCATGATCTTATCTTCATCTTTTGATCAGACAAGTGATACCCTCAAAAGGCCTTTCTATTCAGAGCAGGCCTGCAGATGTCACCAGGGTCTGCCCATTGGTTTTAGTCAAAGGGTTGAATAGCAGAGTAGTGATGGCTTCTTCCTCAGGTCAGAGCCGGTAGAAGCTGATTTGTGGTCAGTAGAGGATCATGCAGTGAAATGATGAAATTTTCAGCTTCTTTCCAGCCATACCTGGAAAGGGCAGCATGGTGGCTCAGTGGCTAGCACTGCTGTCTCACAGCGCCAGGGACCCGGGTTCGATTCCTGTCTTGAGCGACTGTATGTGCGGAGCTTGCACGTTCTCCCAGTGTCTGTGTGGATTTCCTCCGAAAGCTCCGGTTTCCTCCTACAATCCAAAGATGTGCAGGTCAGGTGAATTGGCCATGTTAAATTGCCCATAATGTTCGGTGCTTTAGTCAGAGGTAAATGGAATCTGGGTCGGTTACACTTCGGAGGGTCGGTGTGGACTTGTCGGGCCGAAGGGCCTGTTTCCATACTGTAGGAAATATCTAATCTAACCTCATTCATGTCACCTGATCACTACCAAAACCACCACCGCACCCAAGTCCAGAGCCTCCTGTACCATGGTACAGTCACTAACTGTTTTATGCCACTATGTTCTCACTGCTAGCGCCAGCAACATTTGGATAGTTGGTCAAAACATTTGCGACAATGAGGCTGGGTTATTGAGATCAGCTAGAAGAATACGAAACATTTGCTAGCTCGATTTCTTGAAAATAAGCCTGCTTTTTATGTCTTTTTACATTTTCTCAGTTTGTTTTGCAGCTTTAGGCTAATAGCTTGACTCTTGTGTAGTTTGTGGTGAATTCAGTATGGAAGCTGTCTTACTGATACTTTGAGAGTTTGAGGATGCTGAACAGAATATGAACAACCAGCCATTTATCAGAAAAGCGATCAGTATTGTCCTGGCAAGAATTAGCCATGGAATGGTTCAGGCACAGAAATAACTCATTAATATTGTGCAATGATCCCTGAAGATACAAACTGATTAAAAATCAATTTTTTTTTTGCTGCTACAACGGTTCCTAAAAAGAATGGCATTTATAAAGCTTTGGTATTTCTAGCACTGTACCACTGAGACTTGTCATCCATGATTAATTTTTAAAGTTATGCCCACTCATTGACTGCATTTCACTGATTTCTTGGCTGTGTTACTGAATTAAACTGTGCAGTAACAAAGTACCACCCTTGAAAACTGATAGGGTCAGTCCCAAGCCTAAAGTATAGTGACATCCCTGGGGAAAAAGACGATATAAACGGAAAATGACTACATTTGAAAAATAAGAATACAATGCAGTTCAAGGGAATACACTTGTGATACAAACTGAAAATGCTAACTCCTAGGGATGAAATGTCCCAAAATTTGCCTCCACATCCGTTTTGAGCAATTGTGTAGAGGGATTTGCTCCGTTTGCTCCAGTGACGCGCCTTGTACAATTCTCTGCTGCTCACCTCATTACGTATGCCACTTGTGCCTTTTACACTCAGTAGCAGCGGAGGTGCTTGCCATTGCATGGGGACTTTGTGATGTTCATGCTGCAGATGCCAAATTTCAATCTCAGCTGGGCACCATATCAAATGCTGCCAGTCTTGGTCTGAAGTCACAAGTTGGGTCAGTGCATTGTCCACAGTCTGAAGGAATGTGCAGCAATGCCTCAAGAAACGCAATGACCACTTGCGCTCTGCAAGGGTAAGTGTCACTATTTTCTCTCTATTGCCCCTCTCACTCTAACTTTGCTACTGCATCCTCATAGCCGAACGCACACACTATATTGTAAGCAAAAGTCTTCTCTGAATGGGTTTTGCTAACCTTCTGGCCACAAATTTGCTCTCTGACACTCCTTCCAACTCACTCACTCAGGACACCGCACCACCTTTCCTGACAATGGACCCCAAACTGACATGATTCCCCCTTGACTGGACTGAGGACTGTTCTTCAAAGTTGAGAAGTTACCGTTTGGTTGAAGCAGTGTTTGCTCAGGAAGCTGCTGCTAGATGCTATAGGTATAACCTTTATGTAGGACAGTTGTATACAGCAATATGTCAACACCCTTGTCTGGTCATTGCTGATAAACGTAATGAGTTACCTGGCTATCTGTCTGTGCTGCGAGGCACAGCTTAGTTGTGAGCATCTAAGTAAGCACAAATTGATTGAACACTAAGAAAGCAAAGTAAGAATTTTAAGATGCACCATGTCTGAAACATAAGATGAGTGCCTGTCCTTGCATGCAAAGCAATCTGGTAATAGCATTGCAATGTGAAGTGTTGATGAATTATTGGAGTTTGAACTCATCTGATAAAAGATTTTTGGCATAGATATAAATATGCCTAGCCTTGAAACATGCAATTGTGGATTATGTTGTGGAGACTGTAGAGGCATTTTTTTCCCTCTTGTAACTTTAGGTCCTAACTAACTTCCAAGTTGACTAAGGAGTTTAAACTTGTGCGAGAAATGCCACCTAGAGGATCCATAAGTAACTGAGTGATAGCAGGCAGTTTATGTCACATTTAACAGGCTGCATGGTATTTAGAGGCTAGCACTTGACCTAATCACTCCTCTTAATAATTACTAGTTGATTTTTGAGAAGATTGTTGTTCACTTGCTGCTGGAAGTTTGAAGAGAATTTTGACCCAAAACGTTTGTATTTGAAATGTCAAGATTTCACCAATACGCTCTCCATACTCTAGAATGTCTTTGAGGGCTTCACCAAAAAGCAGTAAATGTGGTGTTTCTCTGCCTCATTTGGTGGCTGGTTTAAAAGAAAAGCAACAGGAGAAAGGGAGTGTTTGAACATTAGTGATTTGATGGTGATCAGCTTACTCTGCAGGACGAAAGACAGCAGGCCAGGCAGTGAAGCACCGACTGCTACAGGAGAGGGGGACAGGAGTGCAGTTTGGAAACCTTTTCTTCTTTGTGTGAGTACAGTGACACTCCCGAGAACCTTCCTTTCTGTTTGAGTCACCCTTGAAGATGCCATCTAATGCCAGCCATCCCATCCCACACCACAGTAGGTGGGTGAAGCCCACATTTACATCTGTGAAATTCACAACTAATCAATGTTTGTGCACTAAATCTGCAAATCATTGTTTAATTCTGACAAGTTCAAATAATGGTCATATTGTACAAATTATAGCAATTAGATTGAAAATTATGAGCACAAGACATGCATTTAGTGCCAGTTTTATCCTTTCACAAAAATAACCCCTGAAACCTAATTTTTAAGGCCATTTTTGATCTGCAGCAACATCCATCAATTATATTCCCGCTGCAGGTACTTGAAATCTAAAAATACAAATGTTTAACAATAATGACTGTTACCTATTGCCATTATTACCTTTTGGTTGGAACTGCTAAGATAACTTAGCAGCTGTCGTGACTAACTAAATAGTACTCCATACGAGTATTTAAGTAAAGTAACACAATTTTCACAATGCAATCATTTTGATGATGGTAGACATAAAGCCATCTTTTAACCAATCCCATATCCATTTACGTAAAGCATGAACGAAATCAACCCTTGTTTGTTTGTAGGCCCATATGGTTCCTTTGCTGACAAGATTAACTCCCTCCCCTGGGCTCATGTAAACCGGCTGCCATCAGTCCTAGAACTGCATGCAAGTATGCATCTTTTGGGATTAGTATGTTACTCTTGGGACAAAACTGGCAATAACACAACTACCGGTGGAAAAATAAAATGCAGGTTAAACATCACCAGTGTGAACACCTCTATAGAGCTAAGGAAATTATGGAAATAAAGTGTCACGTTTATATTGGGATGAGGGACATTTTTGAAGTTGGAATACTCGCCTCCGTGAAAGGTTGCTCCAGTTTCACTGCTTTTGTACAGTTGCTAAACAGGTTAATGGTGAGGTTGTAGGGGGGAGAAATGATTGAATTGCCCAATGCAATTCTTCCAAAATATCTCCCATTAATCAATTGATTCAACCACTGTAAACCAGTGGGCTGGATTTTATAGCTGCAAGTCAGGTGGAGTACCTCCCACCCTCCCGTGTGAACATAGACTATGTTGTGATGATGTCGAGTTTGTGATTATACGTAATTATGCCGATCTCCTCTTTTACGGAAGATGAGCAAGGACCAAAATTCAGAAGTCTGCGTGCCATTTTTAAATTACTACTTAACAAGCTATAGAGCCTCTTAAAGTACCACTTGAATGCAACTTTTGATTGCTGCATTTTTAGAATGTATATGCTTGGGAGTGCTTCACAACAGGTACAATGAAGCAGTACAGAGCAGAAGAAAAGACCTGCCATTGAGACCATGGTGTCTTGCACTATCTGAATGGGTTTGTTTTTGTTTGACATTGCTGAGCCTTCAATTTTAAAAAAAAGACTGGCATAAAGAACAGGGGCTTCCTTAAATTTATAACTCTGACCCATTTCCTGTTGGTGGCATAATCTGCACTGATGTCCTGGTTAGACGTGTATCCCGTCACTTTGCATCACTAATTAGCTACTTTCCAGCCAGGTGGATGCTCTTTGCCAAGATCAATTGAGTAATATTGAGATGAATATCCTTTTTTTTTGTCTTGCTTGAGAGAAAGGTATTAGCCAAGAAACTCAGAACTCTGTGTTGAAATACTATAGTGAGGTCTTCAACATCCACAGAGTTTTCATTGGAAGGACAGCAATTAATCCCACAATCAAGTCGGAATGTGGAGGTGTCGGTATTGGACTGAGGTGAACAAGGTCAGAAGATGGATGACACCAGGTTATAGTCCAACAGATTTATTTGAAATCACAAGCTTTGGGAGTTTTGCCCCTTTGTCAGGTGAAGAGTTCACCTGACGAAGGGGCAATGCTCCGAAAGCTTGTGATTTCAAGTAAACCTGTTGGATTTATAATCTCATACAATATAGTAACAGAACAAGGCATGAGAACCTTGCAAAAAAAAGGAGCAGGAGTAGACCATTTCCTGCTTACAAGTGCTCTGCCATCTAATATGATCGTGACAAATCTACTATTCGACTACAGAAGCTATTAATATCTACTGAAATCAGTCTTCAAGTTTTCAATATGCTCACCTTCAGAAAGACAGCCTTAATTAAGTAAAAGGCCTACAACAGTATCACACTTCTGTCTTTTAAAAGTATCTTCTGACTTGTACCTACTTTGAATCATCATATCAGTGTTCTAGCTAACAACTATGACTTTGTTTATTAAGTAACTTTCAATAGTAGTTTAACATCAGGCTAGCTCTTGATCTTATTCATGATAAAGCTTTGCTTCTGTTTTTTAAAAGTTGGAGTATTCTGAAAAGGTGGCAAAATGATCTGTGCAAGTTTACAGTTCACCGACCACTCTGGGCCCACTTGGGAACTGCAGTCATTACCTGGTCTAATTACATATCACAAGACCCACAGGAGCCATGGTAGACTTTTGAGAAGATTTTAGCTCAAGTTGAGGTTCTGGATGTAGGTTTGCTTGCTGAATTGGAAGGTTTATTTTCAGATGTTTCGTCACTATACTAGGTAATGTCATCAGTGAGCCTCTGGATGAAGCACTGGTGGTATGGCTCGCTTTCTATTTGTGTTTAGGTTTCCTTGGGTTGGTGGCATCACTTCCTGTGGTGATGTCATTTCCTGTTCTTCTTAGGGGGTGATCAATGGGATCCAAGTCAATGTGCTTGGTGATAGAGTTCTGGTTGGAATGTCACGCTTCGAGGAATTCTTGGGCATGTCTCTGTTTGGTTTGTCCTCTGATGGGTGTGTTGTACCAGTCAAAGTGGTGTCCTTCCTCATATCTCTGCCAGGATACTTGAGTGTAATTTCTTTTTGTGGATAGTTGATATTCATGTATTCTGGTGGCTGGTTTTCTGCCTGTTTGTCCAAAGTAGTTTTTGTTACAGTTCTTGCAAGGTATTTTGTAAATGACTTTAGTTTTGCTTGTTGCCTTTCAAGATCATTAGCTGCTGTTTTAGTGTGTTAGTGGTTTTGTGGGCTACTATGATGTCAAGAAGTCTCAGATGCAAGATGGTGGACTCTAAATGCCCTCTGAAATGGCCTAAAAAGCCACTGTTATATCACCTACTACAAACTTTAAAGGAGTACAATTGGACAGAGGATCTGCTATGACTAAGACGCTGGGAACAACAGTGAAAAATGGGGACTAGTGCTAATGTTAGCAGAGCTGTCTCCCAGACCAGTCAAGCAACTGCCTGACAGTCATACTCATGGAATCATGCTTCACACATACAGTCCCAAACAACGCTATCACCATCCCTGTCCCTCCAGCAAGTCAAACAGCAGGTGGTGGCACAACTGTACATGGATGGGTGGGAGCTGCCTTTGGAGTCCTCAATATTGACTTCAGACTGCGTGAAGTCTCGAGGCTTCGTGTAAAATGTCAGCAAGAAAACCTCAATTGCCACATACACTGTCCTAGCTGATGCTTCAGTCCTCCTCCATGTTGAATAACACTTGGATAAAACCTTGAAGGTACTGAGGGAACAGGTGGGTCGAGGTTGTCAACATCCACCTCTAGAGGTCACTTTGCAACATTGCTACTGACCTGAGCTGTCACACCATAACCAGCATTGCTACTGTATTTGGTCTGTTACTATGTTTGAACTAATAAGAGGGAATGACGTACTTGACCATCTTCTCACCAATATACTGTCATAGATATATCTGTCCATGGCAGTATGATGTAAGTGACCACTACAGAGTCACCATGGAGACAAAGTACCACCTTCACATTGATGTCCTCCATCTTGTTATGTGGCACAATCTCTGTGCGAAATGGGATAGACATGAAACAATAGATCTAGCAACTTGGGACTCGGCATCCATGCAACACTGTGGCTATCAACATCAGAATTGTACTCCAGTACAATGTGCAATCTCTTAGCTCAGCATATCCACCACTCAACCATTATCATCAAGCTAGGTGATGAACACTGCTTCAATCAATGCAGGAGTGCATGCCAGGAGCACTGTGCATGGCTCAAAATTCTATGGTGAAAGTACAATGCAGGACTACTTCCATGCCTAACAGCATAAGGAGCAAGTGTTAGGCAGGATCAAAACCAACAACCAACAGATCAGATCCAAGATCTATAGTGCTGCCATCTCTAGTTGTGAATGGCAATAGACAATTCAACCATTCACTGGAGAAGGGCACTCCTCAATCAGCCCCATTCTCAATAATGAGGGAGCCAGGTTGTCTGCACAAGAGAAGGCCAAAGCATTTGCAGAACCCTTCAGCCATCTGTTCCAAATGGATGATTTGTCTATCTCCTCCAGTCAGATGCCAGTTTCAGCCAATTTGACTGATTCCATATGTTAGCAAGAAATAGTTGAAGGCACTGAGTACTGGAAAAGCTATGGACCCTGACAGAATTCCAACAATAGTATTGAAGTCCCGTGTTCCAGAATTTGCTGCACACGTAGCCAAGCTATTCCAGTATTACTGCAATAACAGTGGCATCTACCCAACAATGTAAAAATTGCCCTGGTATGTGCCGTATACAAGTAGCAGGACAAATCCCAACCCAGCCAATTACTGTCCTATCAAAAGTAAAGTGATGGAAGGGGCTATGAAGCTGCAGTTGTTTCGTAATAACCTCCTCACTGATATTCAGTGTCACTTAGTTCCTAACATTTTGATAGTCTTGATTCAAATATGGACAAAGTGCTGAGTTCCAGAATTGATGTGAAAGTGACTGCCCTTGACATTATCAATGAATTATAGAAAACAGTGGTGTTTTGCTTAACTACTGGTATTTCCTTCAAAAGCACAAGATGAATACAGATAAAGAAGGTCAGATGCTCCATTTTGGCTAAGTCAGAGTCAGGATGATACAGGAGGAGGTCATTCAGCTCACCATGTTTATTCCTACTCTGAGGCAATCCCGTTAACGTTATTCTCCACGAGCTCCATAGCAGCCCTACACATTTTAGATAAAACATTTTTTTTTTAAAACTGGCATCCCTTTAAAGTATCTGACTATGTTTATGGTGTACACCTCTAATACTTGGAAATCTTGTTGATGTGTTGTACAGCTTTCACACAGAGAATAATTAGTTAACATTATTCATGGGTTTGATTCATTTTCTTAAGTCTGTTCCCTCTGTCTCTCTTTTTTGGTTTAGTTTGAAGTAGTATTCTGTATTTAGTTAGTGGGTTTTATAGCTCTACAATGTCACCTCTCTTTCAAGACAAAGAAGCCAGATATATCCACAATTCTTCCACATGTAGTAATTCTTTTTTTAATCTCAAAGGATGTTGGCATCATTAACTTGGCAAGCATTTGTGCATCCCTAATTGCCCTTTGGATTGGGATGGATGGGTGTGTATCATACAGTTGTTACACAAGGAGTTCCAAGGTTTTTACTCTGTGAAGGAAAAGTGATGGTCCAATTCCAGGATTTTGTGTAGTTTGAAGATATTCTTGTTCCCATGCATTTACTGCCCTTGTCCTAGTTAGTTGGTCACAAGTTGTTGTTGCAGAACCATGACGACTTGTAATGCATTTTTGTGGATGTTGCACACTATTGCCAAGGTGTGTCAGTGATAGAGCGAGTAAATGTTGACTGTCCTGATCAGTCATGTCATTTTCCACCTTCTGGGTCTGATTTTCTCAACTTATATCATGATGTCTAGAAGTCAACTTAGTAATCCAAGGTCTGGTCTAACAGAGTACTATATAGTTTCAGCATTTTATCATCTAACCTTTAACAATATCATTCTATTTGCTTTGTTACACTGACTACAGAAGATGGGCAGAAGGTAATGTTTTTGTCCATTAGTCTGTCAATACACAATGCATCTCAAAAAGTCATGAATGGATTTCAACTAAACCTGGTACAAAGATAGAGCATAGCCCAGGGAAGAACTGATCATATCTTTTTACAAAGGGTAGTGGCTGGATTCTAAAATTTTTTTAAAAATCTGTTGACATTATTTGTCAATATTGTGGGTTACCTATTCATTGGTGCAATTTGTCATACATGTCAAAGTGTAAGCAGACTATTCAGAGCAAGATGATGAATATGGCATTGGCCTGAAGCTTTGTAGTCATAGAACATCAACTAGACCGGGAAACGCCTTGAAGAAAAGATGCATAATTACAGTTAGCACAATGTTTCAAATGTATGTATCTACTGAATGACCTATTCATTTATGATTACTGTATTAGTGACTGATGGATATTGCATTCCATCTGTGAAAATTCTTCATCCTGAGCTATTTTGACACTTATTATGGAATATCTGCATTACTATTTTCCTTTGCTATAAAATTCTGTGCAATTGGTGATATTAAATTCCATATGCAGTAAGTGGGCATAATAATTGAGTTACGTAAAATACAAGTCCCAAGTGTCTCCTCAGATTCAAATGCCTCTCTTTCACTTGATATTGTATGCACATTGATTGTTTGCATTAAGCTTCTGAATCCAAGCTGCTAATGTAATTTATATAGCGGGGCCTCCAAAACAAAATGTTCTTTCATGTCATGTGCACCAAATCTATCTGACATAACTCTCTTCCAACAAGTAACTATTGTTTCCCATCAGCCAATGTATTACTCACACATAGGTAACGTACTGAGTCACACCACTTTCTTTCTGAGGAAATTTTGTTTAATATCTTTTAAACGTAAAGGGTCACTACACCTTTCTATAGTCCACTTGGAATGTCAAAATAAAAAAAAAGGCAAAATCATTCCCTCATTTGAATCACTGAATATTGTTTAATTGATTATTAAAGCACAAGTGTCATGGTTGGCATTAAATGCTTTGTCTCATTTGCACAGCATTAAGATGATTATAACACATCTCTAATTTTCAACTGCCCCTTTTTCTTCTGCAAACCAAAAATGCTTTGCTAAACATTTTTGTCTTTGAGCTAATATACTTTGGGTAATAAATAGTAATTTTTTTAACATAATCTAGCAAATAATGCAGTGTGTCATTCTATAATTTTCATTATTAATGATTCTGAAACTAATTGCAATACTTAATGGTGGAAAGTAAATGAGATATTCAAAAGTAGTACACAGCCTTTTTGTGCAGATTATCTTTAGAAATGCTTTTAGCTAGTTTCAAAATAAATATGCTACATTCTAGAAGAATAATCACTGCATTTGACATTTCGGATTTCAAAGTTAAACTAATCCAGTAAAGAAGGCTGGTTGATCTTTCAATTTTTTTTCTTGTGGGATAGTAGTCATTTTTTAATGACCAAACTTATTCTGTGTTATACCATTACTATAGCATCGGATTTTATTGTCAATCATGACACTGGTCTAAAGACATCAAAAGCACTCAACCATACTTTTCTGTAGCAGTGTTCTGTTTCTGATAGATCAGAAAAGTTGCACGATCAGCTTCCATTTGCCACGTAAAGTGGAGAAAGTGGTTTGTTGTTTTGTCAGATTACAGATAAAATAGAACTTTTCATAATGTAACTTAAAATATATTTCTGGCCTCGTCTTTGTTGCAAATTGTGATTCCAAGACTTCAGTAATTACTGATCCTCATAATCATCAGTATTTAAAGAACTACCCCCCAAACAGGATTTTACTTATGTAAACCATTAACTTGTATCTATTTCAATTAAAACAATATTGACCAATGCTTGAATAAATAATAAGAATGTCAGCATTGGATTGTTACTGGCAGAGTGCTGTGGGAGAGGCTTGTGGTAAATACAGTCCTTCTCTATTAGCCAACCAAAACTAAAGTGAAACAGCAGACAGAGGGAAAAAAAATGATGATTTCTTTAATCAGCAATTACAAGTGTACTGCTAACATTTATTATAATACAAGATGGAAAGTACTTCAGAAGCTAAAAAATAAGTAAAATTTTATAAAGAACTATGTATTCTAACATCTGGCATGTTCATCCTCATATACTTTCCCTTCACTGAGATCATCCAAAACTTCAGACATCATATCTTTTGAAGCAATCTGTAATGGGCAAATTTGCATTGAACTTTGTAGGAGATGTCGTACAGTCATTAGACAGGTGCACATGAGCACAATGAAAATCTGTAACAGGATTGTGAAATGGAATAACTGAGACCAGAAAATTGGACTAATTTAAAGAATAACTGGATGTTGTAATTGAAAAATGGCAAGATGCTATTCTGGAAGTTTAACGTTAAAATCGCTGAAGGACTATATTCCTCTGTCTCCTTTTTGATTCTGCAATTAAATCTATTTGCTAATTTTTTTTTCAAATACGTACAGCATGTAGCCTTACCGCTTGAAATGCATATTGAGAAATTGCAGGTGCACATTGTTTTCTCTGCTCATATTATAGAAAATCATGTTTGCTTGTAATTTCCTGACATTATCAAACAGGCTTTTTACTGGCAGCGTTTGTGAGAACACTGGTACTTCCAAGCATTCATCTGCTGAAAAACTGATTCATAATTATCAAGTATTATCAGTCCAGAGATAGGCTATAGCCTGGACAAACAGTTGAATTAAACAAATGCATCATCTTCTGTGAAGCTGCTGGGCTAATTTTGCAATTCATTGAGGAGCCATGTTTAGGGGAGCTTGGTCAGAGTATCGCGCTACAATGCTTTGCTTTGGCTTTATCTTTGGTTTATGAGCAATGGGATTTTGAAATTAACCCTCACTTTTCTGGAATAATGTGCTCTTATTGGTGTAGTCTAACTCCATCAGTATAATAATTAGAAAACCTTACAGGACAGGTTACAATTGACAGGTGCCAATTTCTGATGAGAGAATAAATTGGTCTTAAATATTGGTCATTGATGTGAATGAAAATTTACAGAATGATTTAAATTTTGGGCCATAGAAACGTTAATCTAAGTGCCACTGTGTGTTGGTTTAAACACTATTTCAGTAAAACTGATGTTAACAAGTCGGATTGTACAAGGCACATTAATTAAAATCAGTCATTTGAAAATATTCCCATTCAAGAAATGCTAGCGAACAGAATTATTCATTATGTTTTGTACTTAAAATAATTTTGCATGGAGCAGCCATTGGTCAGTAGATATCGTTGGTTTTGCTTTGGTTAAAATGTATTTGTGGATGATGGCATGCTATCCTGTCACATCACAGGCGTGAAAATGTGAAACCTTTTAGACATTGAATCAAATCACTGTGCTTTTTTGGCTCAATGACATTTCAGTGCTGAAAGAAACATGGGTCCTGTTGGAAAGCAAAGGGCTTTGGTTTTGTATTTTTGTCATGATCTCTGTAGGCTTTGTGCAGCTAATTAATTTCGTGCAGTATGAAAGAACTGCAGTAAGGCACAAGGCAGCTATGATACAAGGAGAGCTTGGTTCTTAGAATGGTACTTTACCCTTTATTTAAAGAACTGTTGTCCATTTAATGACTCAAGTTTTTTCTGGTCTTATAATGCTATCATCTGTTTCAGGATGGGTAGTTTGATGCTATTACTGAACAGTGATATTTTTTTTTTAATTGAGCATTTGATTAAAGATTACAAAATCAGTCATACATGGCTTTTCTCTAACCTTTTTGAAATATCTACATTAAAACAGATTAATCAGTCGAAACCTGCAATGCCAAAGTGATTAAAGACTTAACAACAATCCAGGTTTGTTCAATGTCATATCAGTTGTATGACACTTTGATCTTTAATTTCTCTGTCCGATGATCCTACTGCACTAGCCAGCTGGCAAAGAAACAACTCTCTGAAAGCTTGTACTTTCAAATAAACTTATTGGACTATAACTTGGCGTTGTGTGACTTTTAACTTTGTCCACCCCAGTTCAACACCCACACCTCCACATCATACATTAAAAGGTTTACATCAAGCTGACGTTTTTTTCTATATTACCAAATATGATGTCACAAAACATAATGCTTTAATGGGTGAATTAAAATGTGAAGCCTTGGCTTGGCCATTTATCTGTTGCTGTTATTATCTTCATTAACTGAGGAGCAGACTTCACGTACAAAGAATTATGGTCCAAACCAGATTTGATGCTGCATTTTAAATATGTTCTATCATTTGAGTTTCAGTACATAAACTGCAATTCCCATATCGGGTAATTCTCTCCTGTACTGCTTTCATTCTACATCCAAGTACCACTCCATATCAGTTCTGAAAATTTAGATATAGAGGAAGCCATTGCTTGCTGGTAAAGACAAAGGCTATTGGCAGCAGCTCCACACTAAAGATACCTTGTTGGTTCCTGTATTCAATAATACTACTTTATATACCTATTTATTCCTTTCTCATGATGAAGTTTATTCTATTTAGAATGATAAATTGATGTTTTTAGATTATATACCCTGCTTGATTTTTCTTTCCTTTAGTTTTTGCAAGTTTCTTATCTTCATATTATCTTGTCACTGGCATTATCTTAAATCAGTATTTCGCATTTTTTTCAATTGATTGTGAAAATTTTAGGTTGTGCCTTTATAAATGCATTTAAATAATGATGCTCGTTGAATATAGATAAAAAGGAGAATTGAAGTCCAGAAATATGCATTTACATTAATACAGTGAAGTGAGAGATCATTCATTGAGATAGGCAGACTACAATTATCCTTTTATATTGGAATGCTCATGCACAACATTTTCACTGTAGCTGAACCTGTGAATTGGTGAAATAAATTATTGTCTTACTTTAATTTATCGTCAATATTTGCAAAGCATCAATGTCAAAATAACCATGCAAAGTAGAGGGAGCAATGCTGTAAATGTTAATTGCTTAATCTTTCTATAATCTGTTATTAATTTCATGCTAGAGCCAGAGTCTAAGAGCTATGCAGCATGGAAACAGACTCTTTGGCTCGACTTGTCCATGCCACTAGATATCCTAAATTAATCTAGTCCTATTTGCCAACATTTGGCCCATTTCCCTCTAAACCTTTCCTATTCATGTACCTATCCAGATGACTTTTAATTGTTGTAATTGTACCAGCCTCCACCACTTCGTCTGGCAGCTAATTCCATACACACACCACCCTCTGTGTTTAAAAAGCTGCCCCTTAGGTCCCTTTTTTTTTAAAATCATTCCCCTCTCACCCTAAACCTATGCCCTCTAGTTCTGGACTTCCCTAACCCAGGAAAAATACTTTGTCTATTTACCCTATCCATGTCTGTTATGATTTTATAAACCTCTATAAGGTCACCCTTCGTCCTCCAATGTTCCAGGGAAAATAGCCCCAGCCTAGTCAGCCTCTCCCTATACAGAGGAGCTTTGATTATCTGGCATTCGATTAACCGAATTTCGGATTATGCGAACAATGTCTCAAGGGCCCGATGCTTGGCTAACAATGTTATCTGGCATTCGATTAACCGAGTGAAATACTGCCCACCCATGTGTTTCCTCTGTATAGCTCAAATCCTCCAACACTGTAACATCCTTGTAAATCTTTTCTGAACCCTTTCACGTTTCACAACGTCCTTCATATAGCAGGAGAGCAGAATTGCATGCAATATTCCAAAAGTGGCTTACTCAATGCCCTGTACAGATGCAATATGACCTCTCAACTCCTGTACTGCAATACACTAACCAATAAAGCAAGCATACTAAATGCCGCCTTCACTATCCTATCTACTGCAACTCCACTTTCAAGGAACGATGAACCTGCACTCCAAGGTCTCTTTGTTCAGCAACACTCCCCATGACCTTACCATTAAGTGTATAAGTCCTGACCTGATTTGCCTTTCCGAAATGCAGCACCTCACATTTATCTAAATTTAAACTCCATCTGCCACTCCTCAGCCCATTGGCCCATCTGATCAAGGTCCCATTGCACTCTGAGGTAACTTCCTTCACAATCAAATTGTGGTATCATCTGCAAATTTACTAACTGTGTATCACCTGTGTTCACATCCAGATCATTCATATAAATGGCAAACAGCAGTGGACTCAGCACTGATCCTTGTGGCATACCACTAGATTAGATTAGATTTTTAGATTAGATTACTTACAGTGTGGAAACAGGCCCTTCGGCCCAACAAGTCCACACCGCCCCGCCGAAGCGTAACCCACCCATACCCATACATCTACATTTACCCCTTACCTAACACTATGGGCAATTTAGCGTGGCCAATTCACCTGGCCTGCACATCTTTAGACTGTGGGAGGAAACCGGAGCACCCGGAGGAAACCCATGCAGACACGGGGAGAACGTGCAAACTCCACACAGTCAGTCGCCTGAGGCGGGAATTGAACCCGGGTCTCAGGCGCTGTGAGGCAGCAGTGCTAACCACTGTGCCACCGTGCCGCCCACCTAGTCACAGGCCTCCAGTTTGAAATGTAATCCTCTTACATTCTCTGACTCCTATCTTCAAGCCAGTTCTGTATCCAGATGGCTAGCTCTCCCTTTATTCCATGTGACCTAACCTGCATGACAGGTAGAGCTGGACTGACAAAACTTAAATCTTTGGGGAATAATCAATAGTTGCTCCCAAATTTCTCTTTCCTATTGTTCAAGGTGTGAAATGCACAGAAATTATTTCACTCCATTTAACTCTTCCTTAATGATCTATATTTTCTGCAAGTGTACATTAAGTTTATAAGTATACAAGGTGAAAGGCACTCGCCTGAACAGAGGCTAAAAATTAGTGAGGAATCAGACACCATCCTAATTTGAAATACTAATTACCAGTACTATCACTTGAAACCAACCTGACTAGGTAAAATACATATGGAATAACTTAGTGACATAATTAAACAAAAACCAAAAGAACTACAAATGTTAGAAATCAGGAACAAAACCAGAAATTGCTGGCAAATCTCAACAGGTCTGGCAGCATCTGTGGACAGAAAATCGACTTAATGTTCGGTGTCCAGTCACCTTCCTTCAGAGCCCATGTCTGATAGTTTCAAGAGGACTTTTGTTACTTGGGGTCCAAGCAGCTGATGGAAAAGTCCTGAACAGTGGAGCAAGTAAAACCTGGGGATGCACAAGAGATCAGGATTAGAATACCACTGAGTGGTGTAGGGCTAGAGGAAGTTGCCAAAATACCAATCAGCGGAAGGAGGCACTCATGGTGACCTATTTGCTTGTTGCCTATGTCAGAAAAAGTAGCTAAACTGCCTTCATTCAAGCATTGCGAGCCAGTTGACCCAAAGAATAAGTGTTGCTAGGTGTTCCTTTGCAACTGCTAACCCACTTAGAATGAATGGTTTTTTTTCGTAGCTGTCCACCCAGCAGTCAGTCCAGAAACCAAAATGGTAGGTTCGTGAAACTCTGTGTGGAGCTGTTACTTTAGGTGTCTTCTCAAATTTTGTTTTCTCTCTTTATCAGCAAAGTAATGAGATGAAAAATATAATGACAGCTGCAACAGTGTTCAGCCAGGGAAAGTAAGCAGCCTATCTTTTAGTTAACTATATATTTATACTTTTATAACATTTGTGTTGGCTTATGATCATTTCACGGCAGCACTCAAAGCACTTCTAATGATGAGTAATACTTTGTATTTTTGAAATAGTTCTCATCAAACCACTCCTTGTGTCTATGTAGAATTTAATATCAAACAAAGAAGCAATTTTGGTTGCCAAGTTTAAGTTTTGATTATATTCTGGAGGTGTCTGTGAAGTATTTATTTCCTTTTTCATGTTAACATACACTTGTTTCCCATTCATTTTCTGCGGAGGGTGTGGTGGAATCTGTGCCAAAAAAACCAAGCCCAGTTTTACTAATACTTGCTGTGCATGATATTAGTTGCTGAATGCATTATTAGAATCTACTATTACTTTTCACCTTGTTTTTTTTTCTGGAAATAGTTATCATTCCACAGCTAAGAAGGTGCTTTATTATCATCCTTTCTTCAAACTTCTTTATGATGTTGCTTTTCAACATTTTTTTCAGATAAAAGACTGAACTGAATGAACGTTGCACATTATGCAATTTATGTAATTTGATATTGTTTATAATTGGCGTTTATGATTCTATTCAAGCTCGATCAGTTAGAAATTTATGGCATTCATCAGTTAGGATCAACATTCTCTGTAGGTGGCCTTTGCTGGGTTCCATGCATGATTGGCTTCTGGTTTTGGATTGTTGCTGTTTCATGTGGACCTCAAGTCCGGGCACTGATAAATAAATTAAAAGAGCGTTGCTTGGGATGCTACCCCTCCAACTGTGCAAGCACACTCTCTCAAACAGCTACAGGAAGCCTTAAGATTCTATCTTTTCAACACTAATTTTTTTGACCAGTATCATTAACATGCCTAGTATTCACAGATTTTCTCACAATGTTCAAAAATAGATTTAATCCATTATGCTACATGATATTTGATTCAATAAATTGTCAAATCACAGCCCACCGATAATACTTCATTCTTAGTTCTGCTATTGTTTTGATTTTAATTTATCTTAGTGTAAACAATGCTATTGTCTATTATCAATTCTTGAGGTAGTTCTAAAAAGATTAGATAATCCAAAATGAATGCTGGTAGTTCCCTCTGGAAGTACAGACCTCTAAGCAAAATGCCATTTGATAAATTGATACATTGTTTGTTTAGGTTTAAGTGCATCCTGCTCATATCCACAGGATTTTAAAGATGTAGTTTTGTCAATGTTTGGAATGTGCTGTACTTCCAGAATTCCACCAACAATGATGGACACTATTGCCTGTAATGGTGGTTGTTTTATCATTAAACGATTACTTTCACTGAAAAGTTAGATTTTTAAAAGATTTCATTTTTTTAATCATTATTGTGGTTTTGCTGCCTTTTTCATTGTGTCTGGAATACGCTAAGTCAGTGCAAAACAGACCAGAATACTGAATATTGCTTCAATCGAGAATGTCTTGAGTGATATTGAATTTTTGAAGGTGTACTTAGCCCATTTTTTTCTTTTGTCTAGAAGCATGTGGTATGATGTACATTTTCCAAACTGAGTCCTCCTTTGCTTTGTCTGTAAAGTAATTGGTATATCTTCAAATAAAATCTGATCTAATAATTCTGTGTGAAGTCCACATGTTTTTTGAAGAATAAAATTAAACCATGATCTGGTGCAAACCTTTGAATCTAATGATTATCCTGAAATCCATTCTTTGCTCTGTTAGCTGTTGGCAGCATTCCCACCTCTGAGATGGAACACTGTCAAATCAAAACTCTCGTTTCAATGCCACAATGAGGGAGTCTTGTCAGATGTGCTGTTTTTGTGGATTCCGTATTAAACGAAGACCCTGTAAGCTCCCTCATGTGGACATAAAATCCCTTATCGTAACAATATCTTAAAGTGCAGGGAAGTGATCCTTGGTATCCATTACTGCATTTTTTTTTCGTTCCTTGAACATCATTGAATAAACAGATTATCTAGTCATTAACCTTCTGCTATTTGTAGGAGTTTTCTGTGTGCAAATTAGCTGCTGTTTCCTTCAACAGTTAGTTGAATAGTTAATTGAAAACTGCAAAGCTACACATAAAAGTACGTCTTGAAATATATTGGACATTATTTATGATATGTAGCTTGATTTTACTGATGTACAGATATGAGCTGCTATCCGATAGACGGCTGTAGGTGGCTCAATGATCTGGTCTGCAGCAGAAAACTTCAGCTAGACAGCTGAAGTTGGCAGGCAATTACTTGGTACTTTGTTGCAATAGACTTTGAAAAGTCAGTTGAGAGAAAATCCCTCTAGCTTGGTTGCACTATCAGAACACTCTGCCAAATTATGTGCACGTACAGATAGAGTAGATTCTTCTATGACAATACAATATTACTTTCTGTTTAGAGCCACTGACTTACATCTTTTAGATGCTTTTGCTGAACTAATGTATTGTCTGGCATTTGATCTTGTTGGCCAGTTACCAAGATTCTTTTCATACAAAAATTCTTTCTTTTAAACTAAAGATGTTTGTTTTTTCTCTGTTTTACTTTCACGTGTACTTACCCACCTGGTAGGGCAATGTTGTGCCTGAAGTTGACTGTCACCATGGTTAAGGAATGGTAAACTGTTTGTTTGACTTTTGGCTGGTGGAAGATAGGTTGCTGTGTTACAAATTTCAGTGGTGCATCTATTCCACTGGGTGAAACAACTGATGAAACTAGTTGCGCACATTATGCTGGATTCTCCAACAAGTTGCCATCACATGCAGATTATTATGCTGCTTTTTTTTTTGAAGTAATAAAAGAGCTCTGCACTTTTGACAGGAAATTCCAGATAGAAGTTCCTTCAGAAATGCAGAGCTGTACTTTAATTCTGACCGATCCCGTCCGGTATTGAATAGTTAGGGAAAGCAAACCATGCCCACTTCCACAGCCCTCTCTGACTGTTTTCTGACATTTAAATGATCAGCGTCACAAGGAGCCACTTTGACAGCTCCTGTGAAAGAACAATGACACAAAGTTGGCATGCTGGAATGGGTGGGTAGGGTGCCAAGCGAGTAGATTGGTAGGGCCCTTGGTGGCAAGGAGAACTGGTAACTGAAGAAGCATTCAAGGGAGGCCGGATGTATAGGAGATATGAATCTCAGCAGGAGATGGTGCTTATTGAGCTGGTGGTGGTAGGGAATGTTAGGTTCAGGGAAGATGTCACGTCTTGTGGCAGAGGTGGGGATATGGTTTGTTGTCATGTCTGGGTAGGGGGAATGTTGGTTTCAGGTATTGGGAGGTGTAGTTGGGGTTGGGAGTTGTTAATTTGCAGGTCAGTTGATCAATTATTTAAGAGTTAGACGAGATTTTTAATAGGCTTAATTTTCTTGAATACGTATCTACTTAACTTAATGAAGCACTCTCAATTGTCCAATTTACATGGTTACTTTTGAGGTTAGCAATTGCATGGGCATTAGCCAGTGGAATCTTCAATTGTGTGAGCAATCCCCTTGGTGTCTGTTGCAATGGAAATTCCACAGGGTCCCTGTGCACAACTCCCATCTAAGCTTCAGAAATGATTATCTTGCTCAGAAAATCATTATAGACAGATTTGAGTATTGGATAGTGCTGCAATTAATGTCTGAAGCAAATTAAGTATGGTTTTCACTGTTATACCAAAATGCACTTTATGTATTGTTAACAACTTTCTGAAAGTCTGAAAATTTAGAAGACTAAGGGAACCGAATGAAATGCTTAAAATATGTGGTGGAATGTCATGTCACAAATAACAGGAAATGTCTTCATTGATCTTCAAGTTACTAATGTGATATTACTTAATATTTAATATTAAGTAATTATAGAAGTATTAAAGAGAAATTATAAAACTCTTTGTTCACAGAGATAATGGTTAAATTTTGGAATTCTCTTCAATGAATCATTGTTTAACCAGATATCATAGACTCTGCTCAACAGAATGAGACAGCTGGTTGCAAAAGAAGAAATTAGATAGTGATGGTGAACATACAGAATTGAGCTAAATGATTTTAAAAACAGGAGGAAACTACTCCCTGTTTGACTGACCAAGAAGTTAAGTTCCTTGCTCAAACATTCTGTGGCTCTTATGTTTAAATTTATATTAAGAGGATTGCCTTGTTGGGAGCCTATTGTGTTGTTGGAGGGTATGAGTTCAGTATTGTTGACTGTCATGGAATCAAATGATGTTCAATATTACTGTCATCTAATGCCGTAGGAAAAAAAGTATAAGTTAGAGTGTACAACTGAATTAGAAGCAGGACTAGGTTGCTTGGCTTTTTGAGCTTGCTTCACCACTCGAGATCATGGCTGATCCCAGGGATGAAAGGCTTGTCATATGAGGAGTGGTTGAGCACTCTGGGTGTGCTTAATGGAGTTTAGAAAGATGAGGGAGGATCTCATTGAAATTTACAGAATACTGAGAGGCCTGGATGGACTGGATCTGGAGAATATGTCTCCATTAGTAGGATAGATGAAGACCTGAGGGGATTAGTGGTGCTGGAAGAGCACAGCAGTTCAGGCAGCATCCAAGGAGCTTCGAAATCGACGTTTCGGGCAAAAGCCCTTCATCAGGCTTTTGCCCGAAACGTCGATTTCAAAGCTCCTTGGATGCTGCCTGAACTGTTGTGTTCCTCCAGCACCACTAATCCAGAATCTGGTTTCCACCATCTGCAGTCATTGTTTTTACCTCGAAGACCTGAGGGCACAGCCTCATGGAGGAATGGCCTTTTAGAAATGAGGTGAGGGGATATTTCTTCAGCCTAAGGATGGTTAATCTGTGTCACAAAAGTCTGTAGAGACCATTTTAGTGAGAGTATTTAGGACTGAGATAGGATCTTGATTAAGTGGATCAAGAGGGGAGAAGGCAAGAGAATGTTCACAGTGCACTAGTTGTGATCTGACTAGTGCCTTGTATGGTTTCAGTAAGACATCCTGGTTTTTATTATCCATACTATTTGAATTAAAGGCCAACAATCCATTTGCCTACCTATTACCCATGGGACGCCGCTGCTGGTTTTTGAGAGCCTTCGGCATCTGAGCTGTGCAATCTCTCAGCATTTTAATTTTTTTTATTCTTCCTATCAAGTTATGGAGTGCATGAAGTCATTTTGACTTAGAACCTGCGCAGGTATAATATTGTTTTACATTAAGTTGTCAACTCATACAGTTTCCCTGTGATACGGTCCAACAATGGCTTTATTGGTACATCAATAATAGTTCAGTTATGAAGTTTAAAAATGCTGTTCAGTAATGTCATCCATAACAAAATCCAGTAACCATGCTTTTATGGCATCTATTGATTGTCATCATGTGGTTCAATCATTAATGGTGTCCAGAAAATGGTGTTTATGACACAACAGTAATGTTGCTGAAGTTACCAGTGCCCAATAATCGCATACAATAATGATGTTCATGAATAGTACTCAGTAATAGTGCTTTTGTTTTCATTTTTAAAGGATCATAGACTTTTTTTCCTTTAGATGGCATTTTTTTTCAAACTATTCTGTTGCATTCTTAGAAATTTGCGACAGACGACTTGATCTTTCATTTCTGGGAACTGTAGAGCATTGGAATACTGGAATCCTGAAAAGTCATAATCCTGTACTGAGTCTCAAGTTGTAAGTAGAAACCTTCTCTTTGTTATTGTAATGGAAAATAATTGTTTTAATTTTAAATTTAAGTTACTTGTTCTTGTGGGATTCTCATCTAGTCAACAATAAATTTTTGGGCGTGAACAGGAACAAAAATGATAAATTCTCAATTTTTATGGTTGTCTTGAGGTATTCTGAAAATATTTTGTGACTAGGAGGTAGTGGTTTTTAACTAAGATAGTCAATACTGTCCTTTTGTGTACCGATATCATTCTGTTTTCTCCACCTGTTCTAGTGGAAGTACGATATGTAAATATTAATGAACATTGCACAAAAAATAATAATGAAAACTGGAACTGTACTACTCCAGGATTTTGTTTGAATTAATTTGTTTGCCAACTGTTAAAAGCAGACAACTCAGAATTGAATGACTCCAAAAGTAAATGCATCTTTATATCGCTTGTTTAATATCATAAGACATTCCAAATCAAAAGAAGAATGTTGCTGTAAGGGAAAGGTAATATGGTAAAAAGCAAGTCTCTATGATCACATAATAAGCAGCTCACTAATTATACCAGGTCACAGGAATGAGGTAAGCTGGGAATTGAGGGGCTGGAAGGCAAGACCATGCTTTTATCCTCCATACTCTCTGACATGGAATATGAGAGCTTTTTTATTGTCACTGGCCTTGAACTGCTGAGAATGATCTCCTCCGTAAAACACAGGAACTGCAAGCGTTCTGGTCCTCTACTGGGTTGCTCTCTTCTTTTTTGATGTGTGCCACCTTGTCATGCAAGAAATGGGGAAGAAAGCCAATGATTCTGATACAATGTGTTCAGGTTATGGGGCATGCTAATATTGAACAGTTAGAGGTGTATAGAAGCAGAGAGATGAGTTGGAGTATCTGGATGTTATGCATGAATGTTGATTGCCAGAATGGACTGAGTGGGTCTGATAGATGTGTGGCACGTTGTACAGTGAGAGAGCTTGCTAGTGAGTAAATAAGAGGTCATATGAAGGTCCATTCATCCACTTTAACCACCCACATGAGATAATTAGATGCTGATGCAAGGTCCTTTTTGTTCAGCTGCTGGGAGTTGACCTCTCTGATCACTTGTTCTGGTTCCTTTTGAGACGCATCCTTGAAGCTGATCCGACTTCTCCACTTTGTGCATATTTCCATTGCATGTCTCCATTGCTGCATTCATCTAGAACCCTTCTGTTTTCCATGGTTTAAATTCAACAATATTATTCAGCTTTCCTTAAATACAGCCTGTCTTTCTTAAAGAACAGTCTATTCCCCTAGCTACTGACTCTAGCTTCCTCATAGGTTTAGTCTCCGACTGTACCCAATCAGTTTATAACCTTCCAGTTGGTGTCACATTTTAATCTTTTTGACTGTATATTAGTGTTATCACTGAGATCTGCTTTCTTCCATTCTTTCTCCACTGATCTTCTGCTGAAACCATCTATTTTGCCTTCTTGCTATCCTTAGGTTTGACTATTACAATACACAGGGCAAAAGTGAGGACTGCAGATGCTGGAAACCAAGTTTAGATCAGAGTGGTGCTGGAAAAGCACAGCAGGTCAGGCAGCATCCAAGGACAACCTGCTGGTTTTCCACATGTACTTTCCATGAACTTGATGGCATTCCAAACTCTGTACTTATCCTAAAAAAAACACTAATTCCTGTTGTCCTATCTATTCTATACACTGATCTGCATTGATTTTAATATTCCTATCCATCTTTTCAAGTCCCTCCATCACTGCAAATGTTCCCATCTCTCTCCTCTCCTCTATAACCAAAAGTTCTGAGATATTAGTTTTGGTATTGGCCCCTTGTGCATCCCTAATTTTTCAATACTTTTGTATTACTGGCCACTACTGTAAACTCTCAATTTGTTCCCTGTGCCCCTCTGCCTCACTTACTCCTTTTAAGACATTGTTAAAATCTGCCTCTTTGGCCAGGCTATTGATTCTAATATCTCATGTGGCTTGGTGTAACATTTTGTTTTCTTCTATTCATTCCTGTAAAGTTGACAAGTCTAGCGCTGGAAACGCATGACCATGTCCTCACCTTTTTTCCTCACTCCTGTAAAGTGCCTTGGATCCTTATTACAGTTGCTGCAGCTAGAACTCACTATGTGGTCTCAGCATAGTGCTGACTGCTCTTTAGCCTCATATATTTTGATGTGCTCTTCTCTTTCCAATGGATGACTAAGTCACATTTCTAAAATCACATTCAAATGTCTCAGACATTTTAAAATAAGATTTACATTTATTAGGAATCTACCTTGCCTCCAATGTAAGCGCACATATTTCTGTCAGAAAGCTTTGAGTTGAAATCTCTCTAGTGACTGTCCTCCTGTCTGCATGTGCATGCATGTGTATTAAAACAGGAATGGGACAAGTTGCAGACCTCTTGTTCAGTTCTGAAAACTTTGTTGTCATATTGAAGGAACTGAGAACCTGTCTGGCTTCCCAAGTGGATGTAACAGTGTGATTATCCTCTTAAGAAGTTACATAAGCTTGGATCTAAACATAATTCAAAATCTACTTAACTCCAGGATGTTCCCAATAACTGAGCAAGTTTGCTGCATTTTATTCTTACTTTTATTTTCCCTGTGATATCACCTGTTTCTCCAAGAAGGAACTGGTTAAACACTTGGAGAAAATAATGCAGGCATAAATGAGTAAACAGCTCTAAGATAGTCAGCATAAATTTGATGAGCTGAATTGCCTCTTTCTCTGAATTGCAATTTTATGATCGAGCAGTAGTAAAATGACTTGTGCCTAATTATTTAAGGTACACTAATTGTTGGCTTTGTACCAGTTAGATTAAAAATTGATTTCTGTAGTTAAGGTACAACGCACAGTTTCTGAACAAATTCAAAATCCCCACACCTACCCACCCCCCACCCCCTTTATGACCACTGATGTAGTTTTAGATAGATGATCCATTGAGAAAATGGTTAAGACTGAACAATTAATTGTTGGAAGTGCACTAGGGAATCACTGCCAACAGCTGATGTCTCTAGCTATATTTTAACTCATCGCATCGCTGAACCGGAGGCAAAACCTGGAGGATTTTCGACAGATTCTTTATGAAATTTATGTAGAGAAAGAGCAGTACAAGGAGATATTAAATCAAACTCTCCATTTCTAAATAGCTTTCATCTCTGTACTCGAATATGTCTCTCACCAAGTATTCCATTGAGAGCAAAGAAAAAGATCCAAAGTAGATATATTTGAAATGAAGTCTCAGGAAATGCAATCTTCATCTAATCTTAATGTTGTAACAGTAAGTGATAACTGTCTTCAAAAGTATGTGTTCAGTTGTTTCCCTTGCAGTGTGTTTACTGTTGGATCTGGTGATGTAATTTGGGTTCAATATTCAAACATTTGGACTCATGGAGACATACTAAAAGTCAGGATCAATGTGTAGTCTTGTTAATACAGTATGAATTGAGTTCTAGAATGTGTGCCCTATTTACAGGTGCCAATAGACACAACAATGAGTGCAGTCTCATTTTACATCCAGACTGTCCTACCTACCATATTGGTTAGGGTTATCTCACAAAGTCTGATATGCATGCCTAAAACCAGAGCTAACCATTGGCCTAATGCCACTAAAGGTATTTCAGGCCATCTGTGAAATTAGACTTTGAATGACCAGTGTGTATATGCCCATGTCTTCAAATTCTTTGCACCCAAACCAACAGTACTTAAGGACTGTTGAAAGTAACCACCCAAGTGTTGTACGTACTTTTGTTATTGAGCCAGAGCTAGTGGAACTGTTCCTCCCAGCCTCACATTAAAGCTATAGGTCATTAACTGCCACTGTTCTCCTTGTGTACCATTGGATTTTCAAAAAATTATTTTCAAAGTGAATTAATGATGGAAGAACTGACAGTCATCATGTGCATATATGAGCATTCACATGCACTTGATATCTGCTTTTAGGTGGTTTAAGTGTGCATTGCAATGAGTTTTTTAAATTTTCCTATTGATTCAAGATATTCATAAAGTGAGAGAATTTCAAATCAGGGTTGTTTCTAACTTTTAACTTCTCCAGAGACCAGAGACTTTCTTTAACCACAGTCATGGTGCCACCTGGTGTTTCATTTGAATATGCCATTTGTACAAGAACAAATAATGCCAAGTATATGAATGAATTTAAAATTGAATTAAAATGTTGTACAGGCTTGACAAAAGCTTACTCATGCGCATTTAATAATTACAAATTGTCAGGTGGAAAGCAGCGTGTGTGGTGGTGTAAGTGTGAGAGAATTAATGATGCTTTTTTTTCCCAAGTCTTAAAACTGTTTCATTTCACAATCCATTAATGAATGCTGTTAACAATAAACCTGACTTTCCAGTCTGCTTTTAGGATTTCATAGAATTGGAAAAGTCCCAATTTATAAAAGATAGAAAAACCAAGCTGGATTAGTAACACACTTAAAAGACCCTCTAGTCTGACAAATTCTATTTAAAATTGCTCCCAACAAAGTATTTTGTTGGAAGCAAAGTCTGGATGAAGCATGAATTGAACACTATGGATTGTAGCACCAACTGATGGTCTTGCTGTTCCTGGCGTATCTCCCAGGAATTTCCTGATGCAAAATATGAAACATTTCCATTTTACTGGCTATTCTCCTCCTTCCAGAAATTGTCCCATGCATGATTCATTAAGAAAGAAAGGAAAGATTTTTGGAGGATTTAATTTGCTAGTAGTGGGATGAAAAATGTCTGTAGAAAAATGTATAGTATTTTAATTATACTTTTACATACTGAAATAGGACTGTGTTTATCTTTATTAGATACAGGGCAACCACAGTTCCATTGTGTAAAGCCTTTTATAAGTCAGGCTTTTGAACAGGTTCTTCTAGAAGGTAGAACCCTGACTGGACAGAATTACTAACTCTGTTTGTCATGGTGTTCTGCAAGGCATTTAATATTAAAGTACTTCAAGGAGAATTCTGCTTGTCTACATTTATAGTTGATGGGTTCCACTCCGTACATAGTAAAATCCTGAAACAACTTTCTAAGTAGTAGAGAATTGTCTGCTACCTTCAAAATAGATGATACTAACAGTGGTTTTGGATTGAAGCCGACCAAATAGTTTTCAGAATAACATCTACATAGTTTCCTTCTGCACTGGCTTTGCAGCAGCTAAGTATTAAGATCCATGACTGATACAAGACCAGTAAAAGGATGAAGGAAAAGGGTCAATTTTGTTCTTTGCCCTTGAATCAGAATCCATAATAACTTCATCAAAAGAGGCTGGATAAATACTTGAAAGAAATCTTCAAAAGGGTAAGTGGAAAGAACAAGAGAATATGACTAAATACATGATCGTTTCAGAAAAATGCACGGTAATAGTCTGAATGGCCAACTTTTTGAGCTGCGCATTTCTGCTGTTCTCACTGACTATTTTGACATCCATGTAAAGTTGTTATGGTGCCTCTCCAGAAAGAAGTGGCAGTGAAATTCAAGTGAAGTGTGAATGTGATTCCTGAATTCAGTGAAGCTCTGATATAAAACTCTCTTCAGGAGTCTTGGCTCATGTGTTTGACTTTGTGCAGCTTTGATATAAATTCGACCCTGCCTGTGCTATGTTTCAAAGTGTCTTTTCAGCTTTTAAAAAAGATTTTGGTCTTTGTGGAATGCAGAGGAATTGCTAGTGTGGATTAAGAAATGCCTCGATTGGTGGGATGGGGGTTGGGCAGGATACTTCATGATTCTCAGCTTGTACAGAGTCCCTTAATGAAATCCGCAGCTAAACATAGTTGGTATCGAAATTCCAGTCTGCCAGATGTTACATTCCACAATTTGAAATCAGTAATTATAATGAATATAACATGTCAGTGCCAAAACATGGAATATTATTTATCAATATTTGAACTATTACTTACATTGAAGTCTTTCTTAATGAATGAAAGGTCCGAGAAACACTTTTACAATAGTTAATGGTGGCTTTACTATGCATATGGGGAACCACTGCTGGACAGTCTATGCCTGATTCTACCAACGTTCAAATGAGCACAGTTTATATAAGTTTTTATTTTCAATTACAATTTAATAGGATTAAGTAAGCAAAAGCCTCTGGTGGGCTGATGATTGTGTTCCTGCACAGTAATTGCAATGCTGAGAGTTGGGATTGTCATAGATTCAGAGAGATATACAGCACAGAAACAGACTCTTCGGTCCAACTCAACTATGCCGACCAGACATCCTAAATTAATCTAGTTCTGTTTGCCAGCATTTTGCCCATATCCCTCCAAACCCTTCCTATTCATCTAGCCATCCAAATGCCTTTTAAATGTTATTGTACCAGCCTCCTCCACTTCCTCTGGAGGCTGGTATAATTACAACACTTAAAAGGCATCTGGATGGCTAGATGAATAGGAAGGGTTTAGCTGGATCCTTTGGAGACAGTAAAGAACGTGCTTGTATTCTGCATAAAAGGTTTGCAGGGTAAAATGATGTGGTTTGGAACCTTCAGAAAGTGACAATGGCCTTCCCCCATTTCTGACTCACGTGCCTTCCATTTCTTAATTAGGTGATTCTGCATCATTTTGTGTATGCTTGAGCACCCTAACAGCTGGCCCTGATCAGCACTTTCAAATAAATCCACATTTTGCATTTTCAATGACATTGTTTTATGTTAACCCATGATAGTTTTCCTGGGGAACAACAACCATTACCCATGTACTAGTATGATGGTGATGCATATGTCTTGGCCACATGGAAAAAGGAGTTGTGCTTGTGTTCCTTATCCATCATAATTTGCAATTGATGATATACCAGGGACTTGCACAGTTTTGCTATGACATACATTTTCAGGTTGTCGCAGTCAAAATAAATCCAAACATGCACCATTTTCAGTGGAAATAGGCCTTTTGGCACAACAAGTCCACATGGACCATCTGAAGAGTATCCCACCTTGACCCGTTCCCCTACCCTATTGCTTTACATTTCCCCTGACTAATGCACCTAACCTGCACATCCCTGAACCGCAATTCAGAATGGCCAATTTGCCTAACCTGCACATCTTTGGATTGTGGGAGGAAACCCACACAGACACAGGGAGAATGTGCAAACTCCACACACAGTCAGCCGAGGCTGGAATCGAACCCGGATCCCTGGTGCTGTGAGGCAGTAGTGCTAACCCCTGAGCCACCATGCTGCTTGGTACATTTTTACTGTGGTAATTGCAAAATGGAGCATTATGGACTTCACTCACAAATAACCTATGCAGGAGAGTTGCCTATATTCTGAAAGACTAATTTTGGTCAGTAGTTTTGTAAGTGAACTGTAGAGAAATTGATTGCAGTGCAACTTTGACTTGTCTCAGAAGTCTAGGGTGAACTGTTTGCTGATCAACATGGAATCACAGAATGTTAGAAACCGGTCGAAGGCCCAAGGGCTGGTGTATGTTTTATACATAACTAGTTCTGCCAGTTCCACTCATTTGCTCATACTCTGGACTGAATCTTACAGGGACATGAATGATATGGGCTGTGGTGAGAACTGTGGCAGAAGCTTACAAGAAATCCAACGAGGCTGATGTCGCTGTTGGGAGCAACTTGTTGCATCTTTTTAACTAAATACCCCCACGCACCAAGATGAACTTCTCACCGGACAGCAGTGAGTTTGTTTTTGACAGGGGATTAGTGCTTGTTAAAACCTTATTAACAGCACTTGCCTCACTGATATACTGGATCCCGTTGTATCACCTGTGAGCAAAGAAAGACACCGTGAATTCTCAACATTTGAAGTCAGAGTGGTACCTGGCTGCTTGCTGTTAACTGCAAGGATCATCCAAATTTCAAGATGGCAGCAGGTGGCAGGGCTGCATATGGACTCTTGCCCAAGGCTTATCTGCTCCCTGATCTTTTCTTTCTTTCCCTTTTTCTTTCACATTTGCTCTTTCTTTCTTTTTTTTTCTCTGTTGTTTTTCTTGGAACCTTTGGTAGTGGGTTAGTTAGCAAAATGGGCGTGGCCCATAGAGCAGGCGACACCTGCCAGTTTCTGAGGTAGCAGTGGATGCGTGTCCTCAAGGTGACTGGAGGTGGCAGCAGGGACATCCTCCTGGCGCTCGGGACTGGTGCCGGCAGTGGTGGTAAAGCACCTCCACTGTTTGGAGGCAACAACGGCAGATGTTTCAAGATGGCAGCAGCTTGAGGGGGGTGGCAGGAGAAGGACTGTGTTGGCGAGAAGGCAGTGACCTGGTCTAGTAGCAGAGCCAGGAATTCCTGGCTGCAGTAAGCCCAGAGTCAGGACTGCTGGCATTGACAAGGTGGTGGCTTCAGCAGTGGCAGTGTGGTACGCCCAGAGCCAGGGCTGTTGACATCTTGGTGGCCGAAGTGGAGCTGGGGACTTCTGGTTGTTGGGAGAGTGTAGGTTCAGCATGAGACCCAGTGTTCACATCGATGAAGTGGGCCCAGTGACGAGGGGGCGATGTCTAAATTTGGCCACTCATACATTGGGTCCTGCACAGACAGCGGGGAGGCATTGGAGAAGGAGTAATGATGCCAGCTCAGGGCTTTCTTTCTTTCAGTTATATCTTTTATCCCTTACATTCTCAAACTCTTCAAATGGGACAGAATTGTGGCGACTGTTCATTCACTGTAAATTGCAAGTGAGAATAAATTTATTCATCAAAGTTATTCACCATCTCTGGTTGTGACTTGTGGCCAGCTGCTACATGCACCCCTTGTCCACTGGCATTTAATTACCAACCCCTCAGGATCCCTGTGGCACCTCTTCCATCCACCTACAAGCTGCTTCGGAAATACAGTCCTGCATTTCAGGTGCACTGAAAACTATCATTGAAAAGCTGCTGCAAGGACACTTGCCCAAGTTCACAGATTAGACCAGGTTGCTTGCTTGTGCTCAAGGCACTCACTTCGCATCTACCTGGAGGTATCCTCAATCATTTTCAACATTTATATTCAGATCACACCACCATTCCTTCTGTGACTCCCTCATTAGGTCCACACTTCCCACCAACCCGTTCTCCACACCTGGTACTTCCACTTGCCACTGCACGAGGTGCAAAGCCTGTGCCCATACCTCCTTCCCACCCCCCTCCCCACGTCACCTCTCCTCTGTCCCACCCCCTTCCCCACCTCACCACCTCTGTGCAAGACCCCAGAGGATCTTTTTACATCTGGCAGAGATTTACTTGCATATTCTCAAACCTCATTTACTGCATTGTTGCTCTCGATGTGTTCTCCTCTACGTCGGAGAGACTGAGTGCAAACTCTTGGAACAATTCAGGGAATATATGCACCAACTAACCCCACCTTCCTGTAGCTATCCATTTCAACTCCCCCTCCCACAAGCCCTATAAAGTGGCCATTCTGGGCTGCCTCCATTGCCGAACCAAGGCCACTCCCAAATTGGAGGAAGCACACCTTATCTTCCGTTGGGGAGCCTACAGCCTCAACATTGTATTCACCAGTTTCCACATCTCCCCACCTCCCATCCCATTTCAGATCTGACTCTCTGACTCTGCACTGCCCTCTTGACCTGACCTACCTGTCCATTTTCCTTCCTACCTATCCACTCCAGATTTCCACTGACCTATCACAATCACCTCCTACCTTTTTACCCACCTCTCACCATCGCAACTACCTACCCCCCTCCCCCCCGCCATTTATTTCTCAACCCCTTTTCCCCTATCCCAGTCCTGATGAAGTGTTATGGCCAAAATTTTGACTCTCTTGCTCCTCAGATGCTGCCTGACCTGCTGTATCTTTTCCAGTGCCACACTTTATCAAGTCTGACTCTCCAGCATCCTGGCCTCCCTCCCTTGTCTTGTCTATTGGCACAATCACATGACCATGCAGCTGTTAGCAATCATCAGTGAAGAAGGGGCAGACATCTTGCTATAAGGCAGTACGCTATGTCATTCTCATACTTTCCCCATGTGCCAGCAGCCAGCAGCCATAGGGAGTAATCCTTACTGAAGCCTACAGAGGCATTCATTAGTCAGGGATCCCTGCACAGTAAGTAGAGGACAGTATCTGACACCAGTCCAAGGAAGTGGACATTGTCATGGCCTGGTCAGGTATTCCTGGACAGAGAATCCATGCCTCTGCAGTCTGGATAGTGGCCCATAATCAGTTTTGTTTCTCTATAGTGGCTATTGCATGAATTAACACCGTTAGGGAGAAGTGCATATGTCAATCAGTTTTCTGGGCAGTTCTCATCTGAGATGTCTGGTTAGTTTGGTCAGGGCGCTGAGCCATAGTCAGATAGTTGGCTGACTTCCATATACCTGCTTGGTGCTCCTCAGCCTCCTTGTGATTATTGGCACAGTGTCTGATTACCAATGTTGTTGTGCTCTCTCTTGCCTGGGGTTGAGTGTGCCTCGTCTCAACAGTTCTCAATGTGCCAGTAACCCGAGGTTCCTTGCTTGCTTGGCCTGTTGAGGAGTTGTCACAGCGAGGCCCTCTACTACCTGTGCTCCTTCAAGTTCTACACTTGGCATTCTCACTACGGTGTCCGTATCTGAGCTGGCAGAAGAGAGAAGGATGCAGGCGGCAGCTTTGCCGGTGCTTTAAAGTCCTTGAGGTGATCCCTTCTGTCACAGCATCCTGGAACTATGATCATCTGGCACACATCTACAAGACATGAGAGCGAAGGCATCGCAGTTATGGTTAGTAGTAATGTGCAATAAATGAGTGACAGCAGGATTAATGCAAGAGTTACAGTGAACTGACGAATGTACCTACTCTGGCAGGATGTGAATGCATTGACATGCCACAAGAGCAGTATACCTTTCCCTGTGAGTGGGTGGGGAGCCCCATGTTGGGCACTCCTCCACTTCTCCTGGAAGTACTGGCCCCATTATTAGCTGTTTCCTTCCATAAGGACGAGAGGTAGACTTGAAGTGGTGTGAAAGTTGCTGGCATTGCAATTAGCATTGGTTCAGATGATTGAAAACTGGTGGGTGAGTGAGTAGGCATGACTAATAGTGTTGTGGGTGATTGGGAGGGAGATGTTGCATGCAATAAGGAGAGTGGTAGGAAATGAATGCAGTAAGAGAGGGTGAATGTGACTGAGCAGAGAAAATAATGTGGTAAAGAGGCGAACGTCATTGATCTTTCTGCAGCACTGCTGGCAGTTCCTCAGATTGCAGAAACCACACTGATGTGCGAGGCAATCTAAGAGCAGGTTGCAAGGAACTGGAGGCATCGACATTTGCCAGTCTTCCACTAAGAGGACAGTATTCTTTATGACCACCCTGGGCACTAGCAAGTCCAAGTTCCTGTTGCTGAATTGTGACACCATTTCCCCTTCTCCAACATCCCCAGAACAACAGTGTGCCAATGAGCAAGACAGTTTCAGCATACCTGTGTTTGGCCAGGTGTATGGCAAGTTGGTAGAGATGGCACTGGCATTTCAGTAGAGTTCCAAGGAGCAATGAATGTTTCTGCAAAAGGGGGCTGGACTCTGGTGAGAAAAGAACCATAGAGGTGGGGTCAGTAGTTAATGAGGTGAGTTTGTTAATCCTGGTGAGAGATCATGCTAGTCCTGCCAAGAAACTGACCCACTTATTTTGGCGAAGATTTATTAATATTTGTTTTTTTTCAGACACTTGCCTAATTCCTTCAAGATCTTCCATGTTTTAAAGCTCTTCACATCAAGGTGTTTTTTTTTTGCAATTATTTTGAATTTGTTTTCTGCTACAATACTGATTGATGAAAACAGTCTTGCTGTTTATGATGCATATAATAATCTTAATGACTGAGGCTGTGACCCGTAATGAATATCAATGGAACAAAAGTTACATGTATCTCCTATTACCTTAACTGCTCACCACTTGTCGTCAGTCCTACCCCGGTACATATTTTTCATTGCTTTCAAATTCTTTCAATATAAATGTTTACTGACATTGAATTCATGGAGATTGTCCTCAACTATTCACAGCTTTTCACAGAAAAGCATGGGTGAATAACTAGTTCCTGATTGCCGTAGAGACAAAATCGTGGTTCTCCTGCCCAAGTGTTGAACAAAATAGTGCTTGAATTTTAATGCAGCAAGTACCATAATCGTGTAAGTGCTATAAAAGTATGCTCTTTATAAATTATTGATGCTTTCATGCATCATAGAATCTCTTCTATAATGAGTCTTGTATGGTTTGTACTAATCTTCCTGTAACAGTGTCTGTAAATGAACGTAATTGAATGTAGAAAAAGGTTACCAAGGCAGCAGACTAAATTTTGTGCAAAGCATCAGCTGAATTTGGTGCAGTATGATTTTGTATCAGCACCAGCAATAACCAAATGCAGAATCTATCTTTTGCAATAATGATCAGATTCAGATGCCATTTAAAAACTGGGCAAAAAGCAGAGCGAAAACTCCATACATGTTGATTCTGAAAACAAATCTTTGTGGTATTACAGTTCAGTCACAGTCTGTGTTGCTGTGGCAACATACTTTTACTTGCAGATTGTAGTCTAGAGCTATGGATAGTGATGGTAGAGGTTCCAATATTGACATGGCTGACTAGAAATCTCTCTGGGTCTTACAGCCTGCATGTGTTGATAATTGATTTATGTTGCTGATTATTACAGACCTTCCTTGGCCATCAAGTGCTGGGGCAAGGTATGAATACAGTATCTAACTGAGGCAGGGATGTATACCCACAAATATCACAATATCCAGGGAATCATATTTACTTTTGACCAAATGTATCTACAGGAATTATTTTGTAACTATTGTGTTTTTAACCCATCATAGCTGTTGCATTTTTAAGTGAGGTTACAAGAACCATAGTGCAAAGAGAGCTGCATGAAAACATAAAAGAAAATATTAAATATAGACACAAAATGCAACTTTGCATATTTAAATTAACAGTTTATTATCAATGATTTCTCCGACACAACATATATACATAAGCATATAGGAACTTACCATAATGACCACAAGGAATGTCTCATTACTTTTGAAGTTCAGTGAGCCTCCCAGGATAACTCCACTGCTCCACGTTTTAAATGCAAATTATCTCACATGCTTACTTCAATGAAGCTGGCAAATGGGTCTTTGATTTTAACATTTCTTCAAAAGACATCACCTCCAACAGTGCTGTGCTTCATCAGTACTGCACTGGAGTGTGAGCTTTTATTTGTTTTTTCCATTCAAGCCTGTTTATGGGACTTGAATCCAGAAGCATGTAACTCGGGCAAGAGCCTTGAAGAAGGACTCATGCCCGAAACGTCGATTCCCCTGCTCCTTGGATGCTGCCTGACCTGCGCTTTTCCAGCAACACATTTTCAGCTCTGATCTCCAGCATCTACAGTCCTCACTTTCTCCAGGCAAGAGTTTAACCGACTAAGCCATTGGATATTGAAGAAAATAAAAATATATCAGTAGTAAAAAAAAAATCAAGACTTGCTTTTATTTTGTGAGCTGAAGACCCCTCAAGCACTTGATATACAATTATGACAGTTTGGAAAATGTAGCCGGTAATGATCCACTTCAGGACCACTGACATTTGAAAAGAAGTCCAAATACCGTATTTTAACTTATAGAACTATGCTGCATTTTTTTTAAGCAAAACAAATTTTTCTGTACATAAAAGCATTAAATAAGACAAGTGCTGTTAACTTACCAGTATGGCTTCATAATGGAGGTGACAAAGCCTCTACCCCAAGCTGGAGAGCTGGCAATAATCCCAATTTACTGATATGGGGCAAGGCCTGCCAAGTTACTGCACAGTGGTAGGATCAAGAACCCTGGGGCAGATGTCCTGCTCTTTAAGACTTGCCAATTGACGTCTCTGTGCTCCATATAACACCAGCACCATTATAGAGTCAATGACTACTACCAGTTTGACACATATCTATCTGAGATCCAAGAACATAACTGAACCATGCCATGGATAAATGATGGCAGAAACTATTATGAGGATGGAGTCTGCAGGAAGTGCAGTTGGCTGCTGGATCTCTCAAGTTATATTATGGATCCTCACCACAGTCACCTTAGTGAAATAAGTCTCGTGGGTTTGCTACCACCATGCTCATTTTTGTGGGAGAGGAAAACTGAGGCTCTTAACTAAAACAGGTTCACTGCATGACAGCAATTAGGTACCACTTACACTATGGCACTCAGAGACCTGAATGGTAAGTATATCTCCTTTTTAGAGGTTCAGCACTGTTCCAGCCAAGTCTCTGACAACGACGCCATATTGAGTGATATTCATTGCACTTACCGATGTTAACCCTTTAAAAGCCTAAGCTTAGTCAGCATCTCCCCCAGGTTCTTATTCCATTATTAATGCATTCATGTGCATTACTAAATTTACCACTACCCTCTTGTCTCCGGATTAACAAATGCAGATTGCCTGATAGTTTCTCTACTCCACAAGAATGCATTCTTGTGGAGAACTTGAAGGATTGGTAGGTTAATGACTGTGATTTTGTTATTCAGTCTGCAAAGTCAGAGTCATTATCATTGTGGCAGTCCTCATCAAGTTGTCTGAGTAAAGTATTGGTGACTGATCTGCAAAGGGATGAGATTCCTGCAGTTTCTTCATACGACTTCTTTAGCTGTGCAAACAGTATATCACCTCTGGCCCACAAATTGAATGGCCATTCTTTTTCTATCGAGACTCTATGTCCATACCTATGCCCCTGACAAAAGTGTGTTCATCTCTGTACATGGCAGTGGTCACTAGCATGAGCAGCTTGCTGCTCCTGCTAAGACCGTACCTCCTTACATTTTTAGTGTCCCCTGGACTTGATTACAAGGTCAACTTCTGTACTGGTTTGAAAGCTGAGTCTTCAGTTTTCTGCCCATCAGCAATTCTGGTAGATTGGTAAGTTAGCAATTTCAAATAAAAGTCAACATTTTTCTGGACTCCACTCTTGGCTTCCCCACTGAAATATTGAAGAGTAGTGTTTCAAAATTTAATATAGGCAATTCTGAGGGCATAAAAACAGACCTAATTTAAGAATTAGGCCGATAACAGTGCAGTTGAAGACATTTTAAAGGAATATTTCTGAATATATGGCATAGGTACATTTCAATGTGACAGAAAATTTTAGTGGGGGTGGGGATCCCATTATTTGTTAATTAAAATGTTCCAGATAGTATTGTACATAAAGAATATTATTGTGCAAAGATACATGACTGGTCAGAAGATTGATAGAACATAAAAATCACTAAAGAATGTCTAAAAGTTTAATAAGGAGGTTAGAAGCTATCTAGAAATGTAAAAACAGGTACAGTAATTAGTTACTATAAATATTTTGGCTAGAAAAGTTAGTGATCATCATTTTGTATAGTAAGTAGGCCTGAGCAATGACTATTGGAAAGCAAGGTGCTATGAATAACAAGGTGCTATGAATAAAGGAGCTCTTGTGTGTGAAACTATACTTCAATTCCCAGCAGATACAGATGAGATGCCAAATCAAAGTTTATTGCAGAAAATAAGATTAGTCATTTGATATATAAATCTGTCTGCCAAAATGTTTGACTTAGATTACCTTTAGCGTTTCTTTGATTTTGACCTGAACTACCTCGTTAACTACTTTTGTCTGAGTAGCTATTTGAATTTTAACTACTCTGTATCAATCCTACTTGTTTTATAGCCAAAGCATTCTTTTTTTAATTGCTGGGCACTGCCTCTGCCTGTAAGGTTTCATTATTCGCCAGCACTGCAATGCCTACAAAATACTGAATCTTAAGAATTCTGACATCAAAACTCCCAGTGACATTTTTTGAATCTGATTTCTGCTTCTTTTAAATCTTGCTCTTTCAAGAACTTTTTTCTCACAGTTTAATCAATTGTAGAACTTTATCAAAAGTATTCATTGCTTCTTTAATGCCTTGTCAATCTACGAAATATAGCTATCGTCTAAACTGAACACAAGTATATTTGCTTGTTTAGCTTCTGATTTACTGTCCTAGTTTAGAATAAATTCTGCATCTTACGAACTATGTTCTCTATGACACTCCATTCTCTGTTCTATTTGGCAACCTTCTTTCTGTAATGATATCTACCTAATGCTATTAAGGTATTTTGTTTCTTTTATTTAAAGACATTAAATTCCACAGTATAATTGCAGCTACTATGTTTTGCTGTCCTGGAAGGTGTTTTCCACAACTTGTGTAATCAAAATGGATGACTCCCACATTTTTTGCAAGTGTATAGGATATTTCCTATCTTTCGGAGCCTAATCAAGAGAATGAAAATCATTTAACAGTTTAACTGAATAAAGCCCACTCCATTCAGCTTTAAAGAAAATCCAGATCTTTTGACAACTTTACTAAGTGAATCTGACTCTTTGTGTCTTTAGAAGATGAATTTAGCTCCTTTAATGGATTTCCATAAATGGTGTTTGCCTACTGTGATGCTATCAATAATTCCTCTTGCCTTAAAATGTTTTTTTCCTGGATGAGTTCCACTGTACTTGAAATAAATTTAGATAATAACTCTCGCATACTCCCCTTTAGATTCAATATTACCCTAACTTGTTTTTTCATCAACTCTTTCACCCAGGCTTCTAAATTGCATCAATAAAACTTGAATTCTGGCTTTGTAACATTCCTGATGCTGGAAATTCATTTTCAAACAACTTCTGTGGCCCTTGATTTTCCTTTCATGCCTCATGGCAGCCATTCACAATAGTGACAGTGCTTGATCTGAACAGGAAGTACACTGTTTTCTTCTGGTTCTCTCAGCCTGTAACTGTCATATTTTGAGACCAATGCCCATCAATTTTCAACTTCACTCATGGAGCCTCCAATGTCCATTTGCTCTCTGGCTGAACCCTGACCTGGGTGCACATTCTCAAAGCTCTGGCTCCTGATGTAATCTGTAACTGACAAATGTAACAAATGCCCTAACTCCATGCAGCTTCTAACTCAAACTTGCTTCTGTGTTTTTCTTAACAGGCTTCAAATGCTTCCTACCATTTATTGTAAATTTTGTCACTTTGAATCTTGACACTACTTGCTCTTCCATGAGTTTTCGGAATGGTTGCTTTCCCAAATGCTGTTGTGAGTAACTTTTGAGGCTGTGTTTGAAGATTTCTTCAAAGCTCCCTGAAATCAGCCCTGCTGCTCACCATATTGCAAGATGGATCCTCCGTGCAATCACCTTGCTGAAAAATACATCCAGTAGTTTTGCTGCCATCATGCTCCTTTTTGAAGTTGAGTCTGAAGGCCTTGACTGGTCTGCTCCTATAGAAGAAAACAACTTGTTGGGTGGCACGGAGGCTCAGTAGTTAGCACTGCTGTCTCATAGCACCAGGGACCCAGGTTCGATTCCAGCCTTGGACAACAGTCTGTGTGGAGTTTACACATTCTCCCTGTGTCTGCGTGGGTTTCCTCCGGGTGCTCCAGTTTCCTCCCACTGTCCAAAGATGTGCAGGTTAGGTGAATTGGCCATTCTACATTGCCCATTCTAAACTGCCCATAGTGTTAGGTGCATTTAGTCAGAGGGAAATGGGTCTGGGTGGGTTACTCTTCGGAGGGTCAGTCTGGACTTGTTGGGCCAAAGGGCCTGTTTCCACATTGTAGGGAATCTAATCTAATCTAATTAGAAAAGGCACTTTGCCTTAAAAAAATATAGTTTATTGCATGATAACGATCAAGTATAATTTAGATTGGTATGGTGACAATTGTTACTACGCCCATTGGGGTAACCTGGATGATCAGACTATCTCCTCTGAAACCCAGAGCAATTACACCATCTAAGTTTGTATGATGTCATCCTTTTAGGCAGTGCTCAATGCATTCCTCAGTATTTATTAAGAGTATGACAGCTTGCCACTGTTCTCCACCTAAGCCCGAACTTGTTTATTATGCGCACTCCTGTATGGCAAGGCACTGTTTATCATCTGTAAAGGAGTGTTTAGATTTGGTTCTTGAGTGGATAGCTAAAGTCCTGCATTCTGTGTTGGGACAGAGTGGCTGTCTATGGGGATTGGGATGAAGACAAGAATGTGGCAGTGTTGTCAGCTGCCTGACTAATTTAAATTCCACCGTGGCACCTCGTTTTTCACAGTTAGAGACATTAGGTTCTGCCCTGTCTCTCCCTTATTAATGTTGCATAGGTTTCTGCACCAAATATCAAGACTGATCTGAGTCTTTTATAGATTCTTACCTTCAATCCTGATGTTATGGATGATTAGAAAATCATGTTTATACTTCTCTTTGCAGTTAAACCTACGTGAGGCAAAAAGTAGTGTTCAAGCTGATGGCTGTCCTGCTGAAATTCCAACAGTACTTTTTGCAATTGAAACTGCCATTGGACTCAGTAATAAACCAACCCTTCCATTTCCAGACTTGCAATTTTATAAACATTGGTCTGACTATTCATGACATGCTGCAAGTTAAACTTTGCAAATATAAAACGACAATCAAAAAATTCTCCGATGTTATTTTAAATAAATCTTTTCTTTTCAAAAATGTTGGGGTCTGAGCTTTTAACCCTGAAATTACTATCTATGGGGAACATTCTAATTAGATGTTAATTAGTAGATAATATTTTTCAACTCTGTTTCTGTCTGGTTATCATAGTACATTTAAATTTTGCTGGGCTTTTGTAGACAACTCTGGGCCTAATGGAATGAGCTTTGTGGTGGATACATGTGATGTTCAGTTCATGTTTGCTTTCTTGCTTTGCAATAATTTAGGTCATTTGTGATATGAGGAAACATTTCAGTATAATTAAAATGCAAACCTCATAAGTGCATTTATCAAGCAAATCCGTCTGTGCTCCTAAGGGTAAACTGTAAATACATTCCTTAGCGATGTTATTTTAGCCATATTTTGGTCTGTGCCTAGATTTGGTTGGTAATTCAAATAAGTTTGGACTCTGCACATTAGCTCAAGCTTTATTAAGATAACAACAGCTAACCCTAGCAATAATGCTAATCACATAGTCAGTAAGTGCACTCTAAAACTTTGAGTTATACTCATTCAAAGTTCACAAAGATAGCATGTTCAAACATTTTTGATACGGTCACACATCTCTATATTAATCAGTTTAGCATGTAGCTCAACAGATTTTGATTTTTTTTAAACCTTCGTGGACCATTCCCTATTCACAGTTATTTATCTCTGTTCAAAGTGTTTGGATAAATGAAATTTAAATAGAGATTGAAGCATTTTCATTCCAATGCACAGTACAAAACCCACAGCATGCAGCAATAGTACTTCCCTGCAAAATTCCCCAAAGCGAACTTCTCTTAAACAAAAACAGATCAATAAATAATGACTTTTGGGGAAATATGTTTTTAGGAACCTATTTTGCAATAAATATTGTAGATAGAATTGAAAATGAAAACTGATTATAGTTTCCCTCTCAACAGAAGATTTGCTTTTGGAAGTTGTTATTTGTCAACAAAAATCAAGGATACAAGTCGAAACATACTGGCTGACATTCTTTATTGTTTGTTAATATAATTCATTGATCAGCTCTTTGGAGTTTCCCCTTTGCATTTCATGCAATTGAAGTTTCTTTCTACTCATTTGTTTAATCTGTGCCAATGAGTTTTACATAAAATAATCTTGTAATGTTATTTGCAAAAGAGCCAATAATAGAAGTCCGATCAATTTAAGATCGATTTAAGAATTGCACATACCCAACTATCAATGTAATTTATTCAAGTCCAAATGCTCCAAGCCATGTGGTTTCAATTTTGTTAGGAACTAAGAATTGATGCAGGATTTGAAAACACAATTTTCGAAAATCATTTTGCTTCATTTGAGCAGAGCAGCAAGAATTTGCTAATTTTTTTAAAGAAGATTGGTCTCAAAGCTTCATGTGAAGGGTGCCTTGCTATTCAAATAATGTTGGAATTCTGCCAATAATATTTCCTGAGAACATTGTCAACGCTGCATCCAAACTTGATTCCAGATGCAGTTAGTAGAAAGTAGTGATGAGTCACCTACGTAAATTGAATAAATTACCCAGATCAGTGAGGAAATTGTGGTACTGCACCACAGCATTTGGAAATAGGAAGCAGTATCATTTACTGGCAGAATGAATAAGAATTATAATCGGAATGGACTTTGCAATAGTGATTGAGCAGATATACGATGAGGGAGAGATACATAACTCTTTCTTACCTTTCAGTCAGTCCTTTCCATCAGGTTTGTTCAACCTTGATGGTTCATGGACAGGAAGGAATGGAAATTGTCCCCAGTTCTAAAGCCGATAGTTAACACAACCACACTTTCCATTAGGCTGATACTTTCCAAGTCTGGTTAAAGGTTTCTCTCTGAAATGCTCACCCCATTGCTCTCTCCACAGTTGGTGCCTGACCTGTGGAGCATTTCAAGCATTTCCTGTTTTTATTTTAGATTATCAGCTTTTGACTTGCAGCATATGACTGGTTTTATAATGAGGATATGTAGTGCTTGTTTGAGTTCTTTAAAAGAATTCTCACTGCTGACCTTGCCACACTGTGGTTTTGCTGAAGTGCCCCGTAGCATGTTTTGTTTTGTTGTTGCAACTATTTTGGAAATACAACCAATATCCATCTGTACCATTCTTTGATTACTAATGGAAGTGAACAGCAGGTTTCTGTTTCAGTTTTTGGCACTATTCCAGTATTTGTAGGATCTCTGGTATACAGAGAGACAACATAGCTTAGCACTTGGATTTTAGTAATCTGTGCTCAGACAGGATTTTATGTAATATTTTAGAAATTTGACTTTCAGTAATGATGGAAATGATTTAAACAGCCACAGTTAATCTTCCACTTCAAAACATTAGTGATGTAGGGATTGTTTTTGTTATTTAAAAATTTGTATTTGATGGATATGTTTTACTCCAGTTTACAGTACTGTACAGTGAACTGGTGAAATTTATTTATTTGTGAGAGGAAGTTTTGAATGACGGCCATGATTAGTGTTTGGATTCGAAGGTGTAATGGATGCTAATTGTCATTTTGGAACAGTCCAGTCATCCTACCCCACACTGGTATGTTCCGTTTTAATTAATTATCTTTTCTAATTTTTTTTCATCTCCAATCAGTAACAGCAGCAAGAAGAAATCAGCAGGAAGTTGTCACACTCAATAACATGCAAGAAGCTGCATCGGCTCATTGTGACTGAGCAGCTGCTGCGTCTAAATAGGATTGGTGACAGGATATCATTTGGAACCTCTATGTTCTTCAAAATCTGACATTGTAAAACATAGAAGTACCAAAATGAAATTTTAACTCTACAGAATGAGGCTACAAGTAGGCAATTGTTGCAAAGCTATTTCCATATTATGAGCTACAAATGTTTGCACGTTTTTCTGTTTTATTGCTTGATTTGTTTTGGTTGAATTATAATATGCAAATCAACACCGCTTTTTGAATTATGAGAGTCTGAAGTGGTCTCTGAGCTATTGCTAAGGTTGATTTCTGGTCGAGGTTGAACTTTCTCATGAGTATGAAACGCAACACAAGGCAAAAAGGATCTCCCATCACTGACCGTGAAATGGCAGTAATGAACACTGTCCACACTAGTAGTTAAAAATCACACAACACCAGGTTATAGTCCAACAGGTTTAATTGGAAGCACACTAGCTTTTGGAACGACGCTCCTTCATCAGGTGATTGTGATGCAGGAGCGTCGTTCCGAAAGCTAGTGTGCTTCCAATTAAACCTGTTGGACTATAACGTGGTGTTGTGTGATTTTTAACTTTGTATACCCCAGTCCAACACCGGCATCTCCAAATCATACACTAGTAGTGTGTGTGTTCTCTGCTGGGTGGCTTTAAACAAGTTTCTTTGTGGTTCCAACATGTCTAACTGTCCCTTGCTAACCTTGATTATATAGATAAGATTATGTTATGGCTGTACAGGAAATTGGTTAGACCACTTTTGGAATACTATATTAAATTCTGATCTCCCTGCTATAGGAACGATGTTGTGAAACTTGAAAAGTATCAGAAAAGATGTACAAGGGTATTGCCAGGGTTGGAGGATATGAGCTATAGGGAGTGGCTGAATAGGTGGGGCTATTTTCCCCTACACTGTTGGAGGTTGAGAGGTGACCTTGTAGAGGATTATAAAATAGTGATGGGTGTGGATAGGGTGAATAGCCAAGATCTTTTCTCTGGGGGAGGAGAGTCCAAAACTAGACGGCATAGTTTAAGGTCAGAGGGGAAAGATTTAAAAGGAACGGAAGGGGTAACTTTTTTCATGCAGAGGGTGGTGCGTGTATGGAATGAGCTGCCAGAAGAAGTGGTGGAGGCTGGTATAGTTACAACATTTAAAAGGCATCTGGATTGGGTATATGAATAGGAAGGGTTTAGAGGGATATGGGCCAAGTGCTGGCAAATGGAACTCGATTAATTTAGGCCATCTGGTCAGCATGGATGAATTGGTCCGAAGGGTCAGTTTCTGTGCTGTATATTTCTGTGACTCTATAAAATAAAAATATGGATTTTGTGCAGTGGGAAATTAGTGAACTTTCTTATGAGTCTTCCATAGAAAAAAGCTTGAGATATTGTATGAAGCTGCTAGGGTTTGAGACATCACTTGGGTTAGTTTCAGTATAAAGCTGTATTGAACCTTTTTATTGAGGTAAAAGAAGTTTTTTTTTTCAAACCATGCCTGCCTGGCAGAACTTGGTCAGACAGAGTTAAAATCTCCTAAACGCTTTGCCCGAAAAGGTGTCTCATAAATTTAGCTCCAATGGTATTATGTGGGTCCTCCCAGATATTTCAGCAAAAGGTGAATCTGTGAACGTTTACCTTTGAGCATCTGCCCCCAATCAGCTTTTGAAAGTTCTTGCCTTATACAGTCAAAATTACCCTGCCTTCAATCTAGAACTTCAACTTTTAGATTCAGTCTATGTTCCTTCTAAAAGCAGGTGAAGGCATTGGCTTCAAGCCCTGGCATTATTTGGGTAATTTGTGCCCCAGAAGCTGCCAAACCCCAGCAAAGCTGTACCATTGCAGCTACAACACTGGCATCTGCCCAGTCATGTGGAAAATTGCCCAGGTATGACTTAAATTTGAAAAGTGGAACAAATCCAACCTGTCTGGTCACTGCCCCATCAGTCTACTTTCAAACATCTTCAGATTATTGGAAGGTGACATTAACAGTACTATCAAATGGGACTTAGTCAGTAATTCACTGCTCACTGATCTTTCATTTGGGTTCCCCTTAGGCTCCTCCACTTCTGATCACATTATATCATTGGTCCAAACACAGATTAAGGATCTAACATTCAGAGGTGAGATGAAAGTGACATGGAGGCAGAATTTGATCAAGTGTGGCATCAAGAATCTCTAGCAAAACTGGTGTCAATGCGAATTGGTGGGAAAAAAGTCTTCACTGGTTGAAGTTATATCTAGTTAAAGGCAAGATGGCTGTGGTTGTTGGAGGGCAATTGCCTAAGCCATAGGACATCATTTGAAGGAGTTCCTTGGGGGAGTATTCCAGACCTAACCAGTTCTGCTTCATCAATGACAGCATCCCCACTCCATCCCACACGCCCTGACCCTCTCCTGCCCCAATTCAGTCAGAAGTGGGAACGTTCACTGTGAAATGATCAAATTCTGGAGTGAATTATGTCAAAATGCATGGACAATGTCTCGGGCTTGGACTGAGAGGGGGTGAATAATAATTTCGCTACATAAATGCTGAACAGTTGCCATCTCCAACCATTCCTGCAAATGGGTTTTCTTTAAATAGTAGTTAAGGATTACTCTAGTGTTACATGTTGGACACAGCAATAAATTCTGTCAAGATACTGAGTATTAAATTGACTAATTCCCAAAACAGTTATGACATTTAAGTAGCATGCTACCGTTCCATGTTTGTTACTGTGTCACAGCCACCTTTGCGTTGTGGACAGCTTGTTAAATTAGTGCCTCCTTTTTTTTTAAATGTGATTTCTACATGGAGACCTACCTGCACTTTTAAGAGACCTCTTGTAACTGTGAGGATTGGGTTGAAGTGTGTTTGGTGAGAGAGGGGTTAACAAAACCTCCAGGTGTATGCTGAATATTAATGAAAAGGAACAGTACAATTTAATGCCAGGAGTGTTGTTCCAAGAGCATTGATTCTGTATAAGAAGTTCTCCCATGTGTTATGACTAAGTTAGAAGGTGTGAACTGCCACCCTTGTTCCACCTGGAATTCAGTTAAAGCAGAGTCTGAATTTAAAAAGGAGATGAAATTGCCAATAAAATAAATTAGTTTATGTATAGAGCTTGGAGTCAGAAATAAGCCTGCCAGGTTTCTTAAGTTAACAAGTATTCAACTAGTTTTATTTTTAAATCACTTGGGAAAAGATACAAAAATGATTAACACAAGGTTTTAAATATACACATGTCTTACCAGCCATTACTGCTGATGATCAGATCTTAAAGCTTGCTCGTGTTAAAAATAAAGTCACAAACTAAAATTATTCAAGGATTCACAACTTGTTTACAGCTGAGGGGTCACTTTCTACAATGGAACACTGAGGGAAATACTGAGCATTCCGAGCTGGAAATGTTTGAGGAACAGTTTCAGAAATGACTAAGAATTTTCAAATCACCAGTGACTCTGAGAGCCAGGCAGTCAAGCTGAGAGATTCCCTTCTGTAATTGGATTTCTACAGAGAATGAGTTGGGTAGCTTCTCCCACTCTCAGCAAGCTGAAATTCAAACAATATCAAAACCAAAGCTATAAATCCATGCATGTGATTTCCAGTAAATCTGTTCAAGCAATTAGCTTAAGACATATGAGTTTAAAAAAAGGACGCAGCATCCTTTTAATGGCCCCTTTTTCTTTATCAAAAAAGGTCTCTATTAGTCTTTACAAATGAAGCACAGTCCCCAATTTTTTGAACAGCAATCCTCCCAAAAAATATGATATTTATAACTATATCATAGCTTCCTCAACACTAGACTAGACTAGGCCTAACTATAATGTCTAGGCAAAAGTGAGGACTGCAGATGCTGGAAACCAGAGTTTAGATCAGAGTGGTGCTGGAAAAGCACAGCAGGTCAGGCAGCATCCGAGGAGCAGGAAAATCAACATTGCGGGCAAAAGCACCACTCTGATCTAACTACAATGCCTTAACACTCGATAGCCCTTCCACTTGCACGGAAATGTCCAGTTTCCTTACTTGCTAGTCCAGCTATCTTCTCTTCAACAAGGGTCAATACAATGGTGTGAGGTATATCATTGCCAGCCTTGGAGTGCTCCCTTGTATTATGCACTTTCTTCTTCTTGCAGGCAGAGACTAATTGAGTGCCATCTGAATGGGCACCTAATCCTTTCAGGAGTATGCAGAAAGCTCCTGTGCCTTCACTAGGTCATATTTCTCTCTCCCTCTTTAATAGGTGGACCTCAAACTGCTTGAACTAGTTTCCACATTCATATCCATGTTTTCCACCGATACTGAGGCCTAGAACCAAACTCCTGTGTAGCTTTCTTTCTTATTGTCATAGCTTTAATACTTGAAGCTTTTTATAAGAGCCATTTTGCTAGGGCAAGTGGCATAATGTAATAACTAGAGAGCACATGGGGTTGTTGAGTCTTTTGCATCTCTGGACTCAATCCCATTGATAGACTGAACAGTTACTAACTTCCATTGCTACTATTTGATAAAAGTTGTCGTTATTCTGTAGAGTAGCTAAAATTCAGCAGTAGCAAATCCCTTCAGGAAATGTAAGAAAGCAGAAAAATGAGCCGCCTTAAAATGTCACAATCAACTGATGTTTGGCCAGTTTAATTGGCATTATTTTAAAAGTAAAACTTTGAAATATTTCAATACTTCCTTATGGTTTTAAAAATGGAATAATGACCATTAGTAGCTTTGCAGCTAAACCTATCCTTGTGCTAATCAGCTTATCCCTGTATTGATCAGAGTTAATTCACAACAAAGATAGAACATACATTTGTAGTTCATTCTGTGTCTAACGATACTACTTCACTTGCTAAGTGCTTCAGCATATTCTGTTTTATCGCTGACTTCTGACAATCACAGTTTTAGAATATTTACATCTGGAATATTTATGTCTGGTTTTGTAAGCTACTTATGTTCCAGAAACAAACATACCCTTTTTCCATAGTTCATAACAGCAGAATGGATAGTTTACCAATACATTATAGGAGTTCACCTTGGTTATTCCTTACATTTTTCTGAATAATTCAACTTGTAGATGTTTAAATGTTACACAATGTTTCAATGCTTAATGCATTCCTTTGCTGTGCACAATGAGAAGTTATGGGAAAGTTAATTTTTATAGAATAATGTGGTGTAGCTTATTGGAAACCCAGTCAATTTGAAGAATACTTAGTTTAAGGTGCCAAATGATTTATGCTTTGCTTTGGGCTTGAAACGAAGAATATGATCTGAGGAACTATTCACCAGAGACTGTCTGAAGACTTCACTACAGTATTACACAAGATCATTAGCAGGCGCCTGGAGGTTGAATGATGATGGATACTTTATAAGCCATGGTAAAGAAAGCCTTAACTAAATTCTGATCAATTCCAACTTAATGGCTATAATAAAGTTAGTGTTCAAGCTAATGTAAATAATATCATGAGCAATGCTTTCTTCAGAAGATGACAGGTTGCACAGTAATGAATTTGAGGTGATGCATTCATCATGACTTTTAGCTCGATGGAATTATTTTGGCATTTGTTCAAGATAGATGGAAGACCAATCTTCACTTTTTTTTAGTTTATACCCTTACTTTTTAAGTATATTCATATTTCAAATAAATAAAAACAAAGTTACATTCCTGTAATAAAGCTGCCTACAAGAAATTGTTCTGATTGAACAAAAAATAATTTTGAGACTTAGCCTGTATTTCATGTTAATTTAAATGTAGCTGTGATAGCAGAAATGTGGGCGCAACATGAAGGTATACATGTTGAGAACTGGTGAGGGCATTAATACACAATACAGCTGTGGAAATGTAGATAGAGCACCTAGCCACAAGTATGAAGGCATGTTTTGAAGGAACAAGTGCTGAGCACTGTGAATGCACGATACAGATCTAAGTTTAGAAACAGATTATTTGTGTATATGTTAGTTGAAATTTCACTCTAAATTGTTGTTAAATGTTGTTCCAAAAAGTATTCAGCATTGTGTTCCTAGTGTATTCAAGAAATAAACCAAGTGGTGGAATTGTAATGTTCTGAGCATCTCATTTTAAATTTATTCAGGAGAAAGTCTCATGGGGCTAGCTGACCTCCAGGCCCAAGTTCTTCAAAGGTGTTCCCTCTACACCAAAAATCTATCCAATAATACCATCGCAAATTGATTCCATTATTATTTGTTTTCGTCTTCACAATTGATCTTATCATTTGTGAACTGTAGGTCCTTTCTTAACAGTGTCATTAAATCTGACTTTCACATATGTGGTGTTTTTTTTGTTCAGGCACTAGTGCTGACTGCTGATCTACTTTTATAAGGAAATGTTTCACAGATCACATTGTTGCAGTGTCTATATTGAGTTCGTCATAAAAGTCAAGTATTACATTGAGTTAAGGGAACAGAATTTGACTTCCAGAAATAAATAGCTAGTGCATAGTTTTTTTTGAAATTGTAATATTTTTAAAATTGTAAAAAATGTAATTTTCAATAGAGAGGTTGGAAAACGTTTGAACCAATGGTCTCCAGCAGTTGGAGTAATTTGGAGGAGTATGGTACCCTTTTAGATTGATCAGGGAGAGCCCAAGTGCCCTTTGGAGTTGTTGAGAGTAATTATGAAAACGTGTGAAACGAGGATAACCTCATGGGAACAGGCAAATAATTTAAAATATTTAAATCCACAAGCTATTTTAAAAAAGACTTCCTACTATGTCTAAATGTAGCTTCAATAGACTGTTACTTGTGTAGGCCTGAGGATATCTAATTATAGCATCAGTCATGCAGTTCTAATCCTATAATCTATCATTATCACAGTGGGAGGTCTGTAAATTCACTGATTTTACTGTTCAAAGTACTTTGTAAGTGTTGCATGTGGGATTGTGAATGCAAGAAGTTGTTTTTGTAAGGCAATTGTAAGGTTACTTGAAGGCATTTAAATATATTGAATGTTTTTTAAAATAGTGAAGCCACCAATATGCAATCTCCTCTCATCTGATTCCTGCAAGCTATTCATGATGGAACCTGGCTAAACTTGCATGCATTCTGTCATGGCAAAGGTTGCAGGCTGAGAAGTGGCATGTTTTGGTCACAAGGTTGTATAAGATAAAGGACCATGGGAATGAACAGATGATCATGGATTGTCGTGGAGGGTATGAGAGACCATGGGTTGGGCGGGCAGCATAGCTTGATATGGAGGATATGAAGGACCATGGAAGGTATTTGGTGTGATAAAGTGGCATGGGTTGGCATGGATGGGGCATGGGGAGCGAGGTTCTGAGAGTGGTGAGGGTTAACATGGGTGTTCTTTCGTGGTATCAATTTCATAATGACCAAAATGGCCATTTTCACACAATCTGTCTCACTATCCAGATACAGTGGGCTTGACTCCTGTTAAAACCTACTTTCCCAGAATGAAATATTGAAATGAAATATTCCCACTGAAACATTTTCTGTTGGGTTGCATTAGCAATGTGAGGAATGTTCTAGCCTCAACAGGAAAAAAAAATCACGTTTAACTGTGTGAGCACAACAATCACATTGAACCAAAGGGGCCACATTGCCCCTTGAATTGAAGGATGGGATACTGAGGAAGAGTAATATTGAATTATTGTATTAAAAGTCAAAGTGTTCTAATTTTTCAGGAGGCAGTGTATTTCTAGTTAATTGTCGTGTTTCATTAAATACAGCAATATTTTGCCTATTAACATGCATGAAAAAACTTGTTGTCATAAGACTGCTGTGTTTACTTCAACCAGAATTTTGATAACTGTATCCCTGTATAATTGTGGTTTATCATTAATTTTGACTCCGTACTCAAACACATACTCAAACAATTACGACCCATATGAAGATAGAATTCTGTGAATCTTGTTTAATTCTGCATTTTTAAAAAATGCCTGTGGATCATCATGATTCAAGTATCAGTACATTAAACAGAGTATTGAGATTGGGAATGTCATTACATAAATGTTTTGAGAATACTAAATCTGCACTTTCAAACTCCTAATGCTACAGATTTGATTGTTCGTTTGCAACAATACCTCTGCAGCTGTCAGTCTGCTCCATTGTTCTTACTCTTCTGCCTTAGAAGCCCAAAATTCTCAGTATTCTCTTCCATCTTGGTATGGTTGCTACCCTGATTTGAAGATAATACTGTGGTGTCAACTATGTGATGGGCTAACAATGTAAGCCAGTATAAGTATGAAGAATGACTTCAACGATGAGTAGGATGTTGGTTTGACCAATAGTTGCTTCCTATATGAAATAACTCTCAGAGGCCAGTATCCCATCACCTTTTACATCAGAGTCCTTGACACTGATCAGCCAGCTCTGAGTGAACAGAACCTCTGATATTCCTGCTTATATCTGTCAGCCAGGGCTCCCTGATTGAGGCTCTTAATTTTGTCTAATCAAGGAACTCTTATTCTATGGAGTCCACCTGGCTGACCATGTTACAGCCACTACATCTCTATTCCATTCAGAGTTCAAGGACATAGGCTGGCTTTTTTTTGGTGTTGCTCCTCCTGGGGAATTTTAGCATCGGGTCAGGTTCTTCCAAGTTTGCCTCTGATAGGGGTGGCATGTGCAAAATAGCTCCCCTCTTGTGCCTGGTGTGTCACAGAAGAAATTCTCTTTGGGTGACAAAGGTGTCAAGGCAGCGAGATCTGCCATGTCCATCTCAGATTCTAAAGTATCTTTTAATGCTTAATGGAGAGGGAGAACCAACAGGTTCCAGAAATGTCAGAAAGGGAGATTCCTACACCATTTGAAAGTTTGTTGCTTCCATATCGTCCACTTGCTTGTACCCACCTCACATTCCCAAACTTTGTACATCACTGGACCAGAACTCCCTTCGACCATGGCTGTTACCCATGCAGGGCTACTCCTGTGGTTCCTACACCAAAACTTCATCCGCTGAAATCAACTTCATCTCTCACATAACTGAGTCTTGTGTCTGACATTGATGTTCCTGATGCCTTTTCACCCTCCCCTCTCCCTGATGAGATCTAATCTGGTGTAGAATCTCCTTCCCATGAGCAACTCTGCTGGAGCTATCCCTGCAGTTTCATGAGGCATGATCCTATAATCAAATAGGAACCAATACAGTTTGGTATCTAGTGAGGCTGCAGGCTGTTTCTTTAAGCCTGCCTTCAAAGTTTGAACTGCTCTTCTCTGCCAGACCATTCGGGTGGTTTGGTGTTGTCCTTGCAAAATACTCAAATTTCCTGCTGGTAAATGATCCATTCTGTGTGACCAACACTATCAGCAGTCTGTATATCGCAAAAGACGCATGCAGTTTTTCTCACGTTGCCCCTGCATTTGCCAAATGAACTCCTTGCATGTCCAGCCATTTTGAGTGTATCCACAGTGACCAAGAAATTGAGCCCATGAAAAGACCTACATAATCAGTGTAAACGAGTCCAAGGTTTATCTGGCTGTTCCCACGAATGTAAGAGAGCTGCTTGTGGTAACTTTTTTCCTTGTTCACACTCTGGGTACTGCCCCACCAACATAGCTATGTTTGCATCCTGTCCTGGCCTTCAGGCATAACTTCTCATCGACATCTTAATTTTGGAACCCTCTTGAATGATCCTAGTGGAGTTCAACCTGTATCTGGCAGTGACCTTTACTCGGGACAATCACTCTTGCTCCCCACAATAGTATGCCATCCTCTACTGTGATCTGGTTTCTCTGGGTCCCAAAAGATCTTGAGTCTGGTTCTGACAGCCTTTTGGTTTCCCCCATCATCACCAGCTGTTTCAGTTTTGCCAGGACTGGATCTTTGTGTTCAAAGTTTGATCTTGTCAGCTGTGAATGGACATATGTCCAGGAAGTTTGAATCTATTACGGACTCTTCTGGTGGTATATCTGTTAATGGAAGGCGGCTCAATGTATCTGTTACTTTGCCTCCCTGATGGTGTTCTATTTTGCAATTAAACAACTTAGTATTAGAGCTCAATGATGAATTTGACCTGAAGCTATGGGCGGCACTGTCTTGTACTCTTTAATTAATCCTAGCAAAGATTTATGGTGCATTATTATTACAAATTTATATCCATAAAAGTACCAGTGAAACTTTCTGACAACAAATAAGACTGCCAACCCTTCCTTCTCTATATGAGCATATTTACGCTCTGTGTTAGCCAAAATCCTGGAAGCAATGGGTGTTCCTCTCCATTGAGCCACCTAATATTATCCAATGCTGCAAGGGGAGGCATTGCATTCCAAGATCTTTCTTGGGATCGTAGTGTACCAACATTTCAGAGGATAATAACTATTTCTTCACTTCCCTGAAAGCTATGGCTTGGCTATGCTGACCATTTCTAAGGCTGATCCTTTTCTTTGATGAGCTGATGCAAAGATGCCACAATCGAGACCAGGTTATGTATGAACTTTCCATAAGAGCTCACCAGCCCGGGGAAAGACATAAGGTCCGGTATTGATTATGGGAGCCAGGACAACTTTGATCACCCTCACTTAATCTTCTGGTAGGTGTAACCCAATCTTGTTGACTGCCTGGCCCAAATAGGTCACTTGGGGTGCCTAGAACATGTTATTCCCTTCTAAGTCATACACCCGCCTGGATAGACTTCGGAGGAATAGGTCCAACGTCTCTAAGTGCTCCTAATTGGTCTTCCTTGCTATTAGCACATCATCCAGATAAATGGCTACCTGAGGTAGACCTTGTAAAATGTTCTCCATCCATCCGCTGAAAAGTTGTCCAGACTGACGATATCTCAACTGACAAAGTCATGTATTGGTACAAACCCTTAAGGGCATTAATTATAACATACTTCTGGGAATCCTCATTTAACTGCAATTGTAAGTATGCATGGCCCACATCCAGGTTCATGAAAGACAGTCCCTCCCTGCCAGCTTTGCATATAAATCCTCACGGGGAGGGATTGGGTATTTATCCAGCTGTTACCATTTTTAAAATCCTCACAAAGGTGAACCAACCTGTCAGGCTTCATAATCTGTACAACCAGTGCTGGCCAGTCTGCAAGCTGGACTGGTTTGATGATTCCTTCACTTTTCCCCCTTCTGATTTCTGCCCTCTATTTTTCCTTATAAGGCAAATGGCATTCATTGGGCTTTGCAGAATCGAGGTATTGCTTCCAGTCAACGCACAAGATGGCCTTAGAGTTTTTGATGGTCTCTATTTGGTCCAATTAGGGAACTTGTATTCAATGAAGTATACCTAGCTGACCTTGTTGCAATCACTACACTATATATTCCAGATGACATGGAGCCATTTTGAGAGATGTTTCGTAAACTGCATGTGTAGTTGATGAGGAAGACCTAATCGAAGATTCCAAGCTGTAGAACAGAGAGCCAAATATACTCCAAGACTTGAGACATTTGCCAATATATACTCAAAACTAACAGAAGTATTATGTTCAAAAATATTAATGCCTGCTCAACAATGGTGGTGTTTTCTAATGAATGCAACTATAAGTGTGCCAATAAAGCAAAATTTGAAGGAAGAAAGCTATAATTACCGAGACTTGTAAGAGGGACTGAAATGTTTAAAAGCATTTTTCAACTTGAATTACATTTTATCTCGCTAACTATACTGAATTACATTCTGAATTTCAGAAAATGTATTAAAATTTTAGGTGTTACTAAATTATGTTGCTGTTTGATTTGCCAAACTTATGCTCAAGATTAAAATTAGAATTAGGTTTAATGTCACATTACTGGCATGAGTGCAGTGGAAAGTTTACCATGTTGCCACATTGGTGCCACCTTGGGTGCAAGGTACCTAGGTACATGATTTTAGGCAAAGTGAGGACTGCAGATGCTAGAGATTAGAGTCAAGATTAGACTGGTGCTGAAGATGCACAGCAGGTCAGGCAGCATCTGAGGAGCAGGAAAATCGACATTTCGGGCAGGGTCCCTTCATCAGGAATGCTGATTTTAGGAATAGATTAGAAAAATAAAGAAATAAATAGTTCTGCATTACAGGCCTTCAAACAAACCTTGCCAGGCCAAGTCTCCAGTCCATGCAGAACTCTGATTACATGGTAGTTTAAGTAATGGAAATTAAAGCCATTAGAATTTTCCAAAGGAAATACTGATACACATTATTAATTCATGCAGTCATTAAGAGGCTGCAAGTTTCTGGAAAGGATGTGTATTCAATAATCTAGCGCCAGAAATGATAGACAATGATGCCAATATTAGCTCATTAACATTAGGTTACTCAATATAAGGTTTCAAAGTGTTTAGTCAAAGTAGATTTTGAAATAAACTTTTTTTTTTAATTGAATCCTCATAAATTGAGTTTAAACAACACATAAGAAGTAGTCTTTTGATATCACAGAACTTACGTATTGCTTAAAAAACATGTTTGTTAAAGCTTTGTTTTGCATTCATCAGAAAAGTTTGCAAGAAATACCAGAATAAAGGAAAAACAATTTATACTGAGTTTATTAGAGTGCAGAGTGACTAGCTGGTGAGTGGATTGTGATTTGTTGAGGCATTACAATAGAGACTGTAGTAGTAAAATGATAACTGACAGTTAATGACCAAGATTTGTTTTAACTTTGCAATTATGCCGGTGGACTTTGATTAGGCAAGGTACTGCCGTAAAAATATGAACCAGAGAATGGCTGTTCAATTTATAACTGACTTGAAATGGGCACAATATGTATTTTCTTTGTTTGTAAAGAATAACACCTTGAGCATTAACATGTAGCTTTAAGTTCACACAAGTCTAGTCATACTGCGGGTCTGACTAACAATCCTAAATTTGTTGTCGTCATAATTCTTCTCAGATTCTGCATTAATCCTCTGATTCATTGAAATACAATAAGAGTCCTCCTTTTTCAAAAAAGGAGGTTTTTAATCCTGTAAATAATTGCAGCAAATGGTGCTTGTTGTAAATGACATGAGAAGTTAAGAATTATGAATTGAATTTTAGTTAAGAATGTAGAAAGCACAGCAGATGATACACAACTCAAAGAATTTTAATTTTTAAAAATCATTTCTTTCCTCTTTTTATTGCTGAATTGCCCACCTCACATTCCAAGTCTTCCAGGGTTATGGCCCTCTAGGACATTTTGAAACCTTTAGAAAGCAGGACATCGTTCGACCAGATAAGTGACTTCACTTTTGACATCAGGTACATGCCATATTTGGAAACTGTATTTTGTGTACATACTGGGTTCTACAACCCAAGATGTGTTCCTTAATCTATAAAGAAGAGTGCAGGAAAGTGAGATGTGCTGGCCTTTGATGAGCCTCCCAGCAATTAAAGTTGTATTCAGCAGCTAATGCTTTTCTTTTTGTCTCTGGCTTCAAGCTCGTTGCTCAACTCTCGTTGATCTGACTGGTTGACCTAACTCTCCATGTTGCAAGTTTGTATTGTTGAGGTCTAGACTACAATTATGAAAACTTTCCTTTCAAACCGAAAGATGACTTGAGGTATTTAAATCTGTAAGCAGCTCTCCCAATTTTAAAAGATGCAAAACTCTTGGCCACACATTCAGAATTTCGCAAAAGTATTCTCTGAAAGCATCACTCCCTCTAAACAAGCTCAGATGGTCACCTATGTTTTCTTGTACTGCTCACCCCACACTCTCTAAAGCTTTAGTGATCAATGGAGCTCAATATCATCCATTTTCTTTGTGGCACATATACCCCTAGACTTCAAAATGACATCCAAGACACACAAGGTTGTGGGGTAGCTGTTAGCACAGACTGAGTGTGCCCACCAGAAATGTGTCAAGCAGAAAGACCACTAACATTGTCTGGAGTCTATAAATCAAATGACAGAGGAGGAGATTGCCATCAGCAAAATGTCAAGTGTTAAATGTCACCAACTGGGTCCTTAGCTACGTTAACCAGCTGCCTGAACATTTGGCACGGTCAGCCTCTCTCTGCATCTGGTTCCACCGTCAGTAAAATGGCACAATGGTGAAGCTGCATTAAAGAGCTGTTCTGTGATTTTGTTTTTTAAATGGCCCATGTCTCCCAATTCACATCCTGGTATTGGTAAAATCCTGTCCGTTAGATTAGAAGACTAAAGGCTTGCTGTGGTAACAGGTTTGACTGGGATTCATCAAGGAGGAAAGAGGGAGAGGGGAGAGGACTGCCAGAGGTTTGTTCCAACTAGCTACAGGCAAGGCTGCCAGTGGTTGAGCAATTACTGTTGGGAATGCTCAAGAAATCCGAAAGAGAGTGAGGGGTCCCAGAAGGTTGTGGCACTGCAGGAGTTTACAGATGTATGGACAGGCAAGGTCATGGTAGCATTTCAAAACAAGGATGAGAATCTTTAAATAAAGGCATTGCTTCGGCAGGAACCAGTGTAGGACAGGCAACATAGGTAAAGGTAAAATACAATCTGATGAAATTTAAGATTTAGTTGAGTTTTGAATGAACTGACCTATCTCCCTATAAATAGTGCCATAGGCACAACTTTATTTCCAGAGAGGTGGGGCAAGATCAATTCTTGCTGGCCGTGGTGGTATTTCAAATAGCCGTGGAGTAGGACTGGTTTGAAGGCCTATCTCTGTTCTCTGCGATTTGCTCGGTTGTGTTAAAATCCACTAGATCCTCTAGCCCTCCCCTTCAGAGCCCCTCAGATTTCCATCCAGCTTTAATTTCCCTCTGTTCTTTTTCTTCTGCACACGACCTCCCTATTCACACATCTCCTACACCCTTTCATGTTCTTCATGATTCCTCCATTGCTGCATAGCTGCTTCTTGACATCCCACCCCCTCTTTGTATAGCCATTCATCCAGTGGCCACTATGTGCAAACTTCAAAAAAAAATTTCAGACAATGTGTTGGAGATCTCCTGCTCTTGAAAAGAGCGCTCATTCCTGCAACTAATTCAATAAATGTTAACCCCTCAAATGGCCAAGCTTTAGTCACCCTTCTAAAAGTGCTGAACTTTTAGGAGGTAAAACAAAATTACCTGTTAAGCAGCAATAACTGTAAGAGGCTCAAGGACATGGATTTTACATTTCAGAATAGCACTCTTAATTATGATCTACGCACTTTCAGAAAGGAAATTATTTTTAATGATCATGTGATCCATTCCAATGTAAACTTCAATCTAATACTGATCTAATACAATGAATTCAATGTGAGGGATAATAATAATTGCTTAATATTTTAATCAATTTTGTGAAATATTTTAAAAAAGGATAAGTATGAATGATGCAGTTGTTGGTAATATTTTAGATCGAGATTGAACTAGCTGCAAAATTACCACTATCTGACATGATTAGATAATTGTTTATTGCATCCATAAGGTAGCTCTCTTCAGTGTTTTGATATTGCTGTTAGTTCAATGGGTTAATGCTTTTGAGCAAATAGAGAGAAATGTCTCACAAATGTGTAAAGCTGTCATCCTCCTACTGTAGTATCAGGTAAAAGTAATTTCTAGGCTATTTGAATTTTAAAATGTTGCTGTAAGATTTTTCAATCAACTCTAGTTAAACCCTTAAAATATTGAAGTACTTTTGTTATCCTTAGAATGATCTATTGATGCAAATGAAATGTCCACTCATCTGAAGCCATACATCTTTCTTTCAAGTTATTTTAGTATTTAAATATTCCTGCATTTGTGTGTTTTTTCACAATGGTTGGGATATAAACAATGGTCATACCATAAATTTTAATTATGTAACATTATCACATACATTGTGAGCATGTACACTCCAATGTTCACTCTAAATATTATAATTCATGTAATGTTCTACCCAAAGGGGATAAACAATGAGACATATTAACAGAGCAATGTAAATGTTTAAAAATGCAATTGTGGTGGGTGAAGGTGTTTCTTGTGTTTTATTATATAAATGGTCTGTAAGATTCAGTTTGTTACAGATAATGAAGTCTTTGTGAAGGCTTGAACATCAATTTTGACAAGATAATAAACATGTTAATGCCTTGTCAATATTTCTTCAGAAATTTGTCTGAAGCAGAAAAAACATTTAATAAATAAAGTGAATAATTTTGTTAGATTTCCTTCATTTTGTTTTAAAAACATGTAGATGCGGGTAGATAGTGGTAGCATAATAAGAGAAAGCCAGGTTCCATTACTGTTAAAGATGGCATATTTTAAGAGTTGGACAGGAACTGATTGGAAGCCAATGTAAAATTGGACATTGGTTCAATTAAGTTTTGTTCCAAGTGAGCAGCAATATTAGTGCCCAAGATCCTAGCATCAACTCCTCCTCTACTGTACTGGCTCAAAGGGTTCATTGTGGAATACATAAAAATTAGGTCATTTTTGCTGAAGTGAAGAATAAAGTATACTCAGCTTAAATCTATATGGTTTAATAGTACAATTTTATTTTGTGCATGTTCTAATTTCCCTGCATGTTTTTGGGGTCTATTTTATTCATACAGTTGATGATCTACCAAATTCAGGAATTCACTGTGTTGGGTACAGAAGTGTCAGTCCCTGTTCCCTGGATGAGTGCCAAAGTACATTTTTTGTGCCATAACTCCAAGCTAACACAACTTACATTTTAATTGGCCACTGCCTGTGCCAGCAACAATGCTACTTTGAAGATTGCACAGTGGGAAGTGGTTGAGTCTAGCAGTCAGACATTCTCGATTCTGAAACATTCAATCTAGTTTCCTCAAGCTATGTCATTTAGTCCATAATGTACGTCGACAAAGATCCCATGTTTGGATTCTATGTTGTTTTCCCACGTAAAATTGCACAACCACAAATTAAAAATGTGTGGATCTGTATTTGTGAAAAATGGATGCATAAATTGTATACACCAGCCTTTTCCATCCCAATTTTCCATACAAAATGGAGCATGTTACCCAAACTTGTTCTAATGGAGTAAATATTCTTGCATTTCATAGGCCTATACCTGTTGACGCAGCAGTTTTGAAATGTTGAATTTCAAATGGAATTTTTTTTTGTAGGAAGCATGCTTTAGAAATAAAATATTTTATTCTTTTCCCCACTGCATCTGGCAGATGGGCTTCTCTGTCAGATTTGTTGTAATTGTCTTCATGCTGAGAGATTTACTGTTCACAGCCTTCTGTTTTCTGCCTCCTGATAGAAACCTAGCTAAGGATTTTCTTCTGTCGTTTGCAAAACCAGCAAGCCATACAGGGTGATGTAAAAGTCAGGAACCGTGAAAACATTTTCTATGTGCTTGCATCAAAAACAAGCTCCAGAACTACCTTTGTGTTGTCTGTCATGTCCATCATATCTAGGTCTCTGCAGTATTTCAATCCTACAGAAACTGATAACTTTAACTTGAAATTCGCGTTCTTTTAAGTTCTGAATGGATAACAGAAGATTCAATATTACGTTTTTCACTACAACAGCAAACTAAACAAACTAACACAGTTTTAGTCGACAATTTATACTTTAGTCCAGAAAAGAGAAGATTTTTCTTTTTATTTTATGTTTAGTATCACCGAAAGAAAGACAGTTTCACTTTATGCTGTTCTTCAAGAATTGAACGTCTACGTAAGTAACCGTGTTGCTGACCAAAGAGACCTAAGGCTGCAGGTGCATAGTTCCTTGTAAGTGGAGTCTCAGGTAGACAGGGTGGTGAAGAAGGCATTTGGTATAGAACATAGAACATAGAACATAGAAGAATACAGCACAGTACAGGCCCTTCAGCCCTCGATGTTGCGCCGATCAAAGCCCACCTAACCTACACTAACCCACTATCCTCCATATACCTATCCAATGCCCGCTTAAATACCCATAAAGAGGGAGAGTCCACTACTGCTACTGGCAGGGCATTCCATGAACTTACGACTCGCTGAGTGAAGAACCTACCCCTAACATCAGTCCTATATCTACCCCCCCTTAATTTAAAGCTATGCCCCCTTGTAATAGCTGACTCCATACGTGGAAAAAGGTTCTCACTGTCAACCCTATCTAACCCCCTAATCATCTTGTACACCTCTATCAAATCACCCCTAAACCTTCTTTTCTCCAATGAAAACAACCCCAAGTGCCTCAGCCTTTCCTCATAGGATTTTCCTACCATACCAGGCAACATCCTGGTAAACTTCCTCTGCACCCGTTCCAGTGCCTCCACATCCTTCCTATAGTATGGCGACCAAAACTGCACACAATATTCCAGATGCGGCCGCACCAGAGTCTTATACAACTGCAGCATGACCTCAGGACTCCGGAACTCAATTCCTCTACCAATAAAAGCCAGTACGCCATATGCCTTCTTCACTGCACTATTTACCTGGGTGGCAACTTTCAGAGATCTGTGTACATGGACACCAAGATCCCTCTGCTCTTCCACACTACCAAGTAGTCTACCATTAGCACAGTAATCCATCTTTTTATTACTCTTACCAAAGTGAATCACTTCACACTTAGCTACATTGAACTCCATTTGCCACCTTTCTGCCCAGCTCTGCAGCTTCTCTATATCCCGCTGTAACCTGCCATATCCTTCCTCACTGTCTACAACTCCTCCGACTTTCGTATCATCCGCAAACTTGCTCACCCAACCTTCTAACCCTTCCTCCAGGTCATTTATAAAAATGACAAACAGCAATGGTCCCAAAACAGATCCTTGCGGAACACCGCTAGTGACGGCACTCCAAGATGAACCTTTGCCATCAACTACTACCCTCTGTCTTCTTCCAGAGAGCCAATTCCTAATCCAAACCTCCAACTCACCCTCAATGCCATATCTCTGTATTTTCTGCAGTAGCCTACCATGGGGGACCTTATCAAACGCCTTACTAAAATCCATATATACCACATCTACCGCTTTCCCCTCATCTACCTCCTTAGTCACCTTCTCAAAGAATTCAATAAGGTTTGTGAGGCACGACCTGCCCTTCACAAAACCATGCTGACTATCCTTGATCACATTATTCCTATCCAGATGTTCATAAATCCTATCCCTTACAATTCTCTCTAAGACTTTGCCCACAACAGAAGTGAGACTCACTGGCCTATAGTTACTAGGATTATCCCTACTCCCCTTCTTGAACAAGGGAACCACGTTTGCTAGCCTCCAGTCCTCTGGCACTACTCCTGTCGACAAAGAGGACACAAAAATCAAGGCCAATGGCTCTGCAATCTCCTCCCTTGCTTCCCAGAGAATCCTGGGATAAATGCCATCAGGCCCAGGGGACTTATCTATTTTCACCCTTGCCAGAATTTCCAACACCTCTTCTCTACATATCTCAAAGCCATCCATTCTACTTATTCGTGCCTCAGTATTCATATCGACAACAATGTCCTGTTCCTGAGTGAATACTGACGAAAAGTATTCATTCAGCGCCTCCCCAATCTCTTCAGCCTCCACACGCAACTTCCCATTACTATCCTTGATTGGACCTATTCCTTCCCTAGTCATTCTTTTATTCCTAACATACCTATAGAAAGCCTTAGGGTTTTCCCTAATCCTACCAACTAAGCACCTTTTAAATGTTGCAAATCCTACCAACTATGCTTACCTTCATTGGTCAGAACATTGAATAGAGGAGTTGGGATGACATATTGTGGCTTTACAGGACGTTGGTGAGGCCACTTTTAGAATACTGCATACAGTTCTGGTTGCCCTCCTACAGGAAGGACATTTGTGAAACTTGAGAGGGTTCAGAAAAAATTTACAGGGATGTTGAGGGTTGGAAGGTTTGAGATTTAGCGAGAGGCTGAACAAGCTGGGGTTGTTTTCCCTGGAGAGTCCAAGACTGAGGGGTGACCTTTATAGAGGTTTATAAAATCATGAGGGACATGGTGAGGGTCAATAGCAAAGGTCCTTAGGGTGAGGGAGTCCAAAAACTAGAGGGCATCGGGTTAGGTTGAGCGGGGAAAGACTTCAAAAGGATGTGAGGGCTAATTTTCTTTTTACACAGAGGGTGGTATGTGGGTGGAATGAGCTGCCAGAGGAAGTGGTGGAGGCGGGTACAATTGCAACATTTAAAAGGCATCTGAGTGCGTATATAGATAGGAAGGGCTTAGAGGGATATGGCAAAAGTGAGGACTGCAGGTGCTGGAGATCAGAGTCGAGAGTGTGGTGCTGGAAAAGCACAGCAGGTCAGGCAGCATCTGAGGAGCAGGAAAATCAATGTTTTGGGTAAAAGCCCATCATGGGCCAAATGCTGGCAAATGGGGCTAGGTCGCAGTGGCTCAGTGATTAGGGCTGCTAACTCTCTGAGCCAGAGACCTGGGTTCAATTCCAGCCTCTGGCGACTGCTTGTCTGTGGAGTTTTAGATTAGGGTGGTGCTGGAAAAACACAGCAGGTCAGGCAGCATCCGAGGAGGAGGAAAATCGATTATTTCGGGCAGGAGCCCTTCATCAGGCCCGGAACATCGATTTTCCTGCTCCTTGGATTCTGTCTGACCTGCTGTGCTTTGTCCAGCCCCACCCTAATCTTGACTCTAATCTCCATCTGCAGTCCTCACTTTCGCCTGTCTGTGGAGTTTGCATGTTCTCGCCATATCTCTGTGAGTTTCCTCCAGATGCTCCGGTTTCTTCCCACAAGATGTACAGGTTATATTTAGATTGGTCTCATTTGTCCAGGGATGTGCAGGTGGACTAGCCATGGGGAATACAGGGTTAAAGAAATAAGGTCGAGGGTTGGGTCTGGGTGGAAGACTGTTCGGGGGGGGGGGGGGGGGGAATTGCTGTGGACTTGATGGGCTGAATGGTCTGGTTCTAGACTGTAGCGATTCTGAGGTCAGACAGGATGTCTAGTCAGTGTGGATAAGTTGGACCAAAGTGCCTCTATGTGCGGTATAACTCTGACACTGTAGTTAATGTTTTGCAATATAGAGCACAGTCCTGAAGACTTGAGTTCCAATTTTCTTCTCTCCCAGCCTTGAACAATTTTAATGCCAGGATTGTCCCACATGGTACAAGTTTTCTTGCTGCTTTATCCCTCTACCTAAAGCTAGACAAATCCTTCTAGCCTTGTAACTTCAATTAAACCTTGGTCCAAACAATCCCCATCCACAACTACACTCCACTTATCTCAGACTCTTCTCTCCCCTTCTTCAATTCTCTGACTCCATTTCTAGTGATAATCCTTCAACCAATATGCACTATTAACACAACAACCCCCACACTTACAGAAATCATGTGTCAAAATCTGATAACCTAAAACTCAAGTTTGTTAGCTGTCTGCTGGCAGAATAGGAAATCCCCTTCTCTGCCCAATCCTGCAGAAAAGGGGATTCCTCTCAGTAAAGAGGCTGGGCCACAAAAAGTTCATTGCAGTGATGGACGGCTGGACTGATTAAAGATAAGGCACAGCATTGTCTTCCATGGGGTAAGACCATAAGACATAGGAGTGGAAGCAAGGCCATTCAGCCCATCAAGTCCACTCTGCCATTTAATCATGGTTGATGGGTGTTTCAATTCCACTTACCCGTACTCTCCCTGAAGCCCTTAATTCCTTGCAAGGATGAGTCAGTTACACAACAATGAGAGATGAATGGTGGCAAAATGGTCTGGTTCGTGTCCTGAATGCGGATGCACCAACCTCAGTATTCAATGGGTCATCCTCTGCTAAGCTCACTTAGTCCAGCTTGATGCTGTCACTTAACACATTCCTCCCTGCCTTTTCAACATTCTAAAGGACCAGTTCATTCTGTGGTAACAAAAAGAAATTGCTGTCAAAACTCAGCAGGTGTGGCTGCATCCGTGGGAAGGAAGCAGAGTTGGTGTTTTGAATCAGAGTGATTCTTCTTCAGAAATGTTAGCAGCTGGGAAAAAGTATTTATACCAAAGGTAGGTTGGGGGGAGGGGTGGAGAGTGCAGGGTAAGGCATTAAGGAAAAGGTAAGTGGGTAGGTGGAGATGGAGCTCAGAGACAGTGATGTGAAAAGGAAATTATGGGCAGCAAGCCAGGACAGAAGTAAAGCTGAATAAAAATGATAAGAGCTAAGAGTAGGAGAGAATGAGTAAGCCATGCTGAGTGCAACCCATGTAGTGTGATAATAGACCTAGGGGTACATGAAAAGGTTACTGTGCTAAAACCTACTGCGAATCCTCTTGCAAGGATGCCTTCCTTGAAGAAGCTCTCCTCCTCCCTCTACAAGGATCTCAGTGAGTCCCTCTCTCACTGCACACCCCAGGTCATCGCCTCTGCCCTGAAGCTCTTCAGCCATGTCCTCAAACAGACTCGCTACCACAGCCACATCTCCTTCCTCAGCACCTATCTACGGAACCGACTGACCCCGCATGGACTCCGGACTACGTAAAGAAGGGCTTATGCCCGAAACGTCGATTCTCATGTTCCTTTGACGCTGCCTGACCTGCTGCGCTTTTCCAGCAACACATTTTTAAGCTCTGATCTCCAGCATCTGCGGTCCTCACTTTCTCCCTGTGCTAAAAGCAGCCCATGTCATAATAGGATCGGAGGTGGGTTTTAAAAATAGATGGAAGAATGGAATCTGGCTGTAACGTTACTGAACAGATGTTGAGGCCGAGAGGCTACAATGTCCCCAAATGAAAAAGATATTGCTCTTCGAGCTTGCACTAAGGCTTGCTGAACAAGCCTGTGACAGAAATGTTGGCCTGGGAACATGCTGGTGGGCTGAGGTGGCAGGCAGCTGGAAGCTCAGGATCATTTTGGTGTATAGAATGCCGATGTTCTGACAAGCAGTCACCCAGATTGGTTGATTGGTTGGTTTGTTTTATCTTCCCAGTGTAGCAGCGACCCATACTGTGAATAGTGAATGCAAGTAGACTGGATTGAATGAAGTACAGGTAAACCACCTGGAAGGTGTGTCTGGTTACTCTGTGATATCCTGGCCTGCCACTCTGATAGCCTTTCCGTTTCCATTCAGGTGCAAGAGATTGATGAACTTCATTCTCATTGACCAGGTTTCATGTTCTTCCAAATAAAATAGTGATTTAGACCACAAGGTGTTGGAGCAGAAACAACAGATCATACAACAGATCATACAACAGATTGAGTCTGCTCCCCTATCGGATATGATCCGGTTTATCTGTTAATTCTCCACTCTGCTTTCCTGCTTTTTCCCCATTACCTTTGATTCCTATGCTGATTAGAAATCTGTCTACTCCAACTTTGAATATATTTAATGCCTCAGCTTCAACAGCCTGCTCTGATAAAGAATTCCATGGCTTCACTATCCTGTGAGAAAAATCTCGCCTCGTTCTCTGTCTTAAATGGATCACCCCTTATTCTGCGACAACGCCCTCTAATCTTAGACTCTTCCCACCAAGGGAAACAACATTTCCACAACTTATGCATCAAGTCCCCTAAAAATATTGCATGTTTGAATAAACATATACTTGTATTTCTTTCAACTTGCTTCAGTCTACAAGCATGACTCCAAGCTCCCAGTGTCCTACTTTTCAAATTCCCCACCCTGCTTCCACTCTGAACTTTTTGTTGTTGGCCTCCTGTAGTGTCCCAAAGGACTGCAACACAAGCTTAAGGAGTAGCACCTCCTCTTTCAAATAGACACTTGATAGCCTTCTGGGTTTGATGTTGAATTTAACAGTTTTAGATTATAAACTCTGCCCCTTGATTTTTATATCCCTCTGTCATTTCCTTTCCAGATCCTGCTGTTCACACCTCTGGAGACTTTTTTTTAATAAACATATCCTATTCCCTTTGGCCTTGAATGTCACTCAATTAATCTCTCCTGTCCTCCACAGTCTAACTAATCCTCTCTTTTGTTCTTTTTCTGACTCTTGTCCTTTTCACTTGTTCAGAGACTGTTAGAATTCTAACATTTATCCCAATCCTGATGGAAGGTCACTGACATGAAATTTAGCTCTCGCTCGCTCTCTCTCTCGCTCTCTCGCTCTCTCTCTCTCTCTCTCTCTCTCTCTCTCTCGCTGTGGATGCTCCCAGAGCTACTGAGCATTTCCAGCATTTTTGTCGTTACTTCAGAATTCAGCATTTTATGTTGTCTGTTTATAATTTGTCAAAATATCTTTGCATCCATTATATAAGTAATATGCTGCTGTTTTGTTCAAGAAATACTTCCAATATATTGAGTTCATAAATCCAATGGAATCAATCCCTGTTGGCATATTCCTAGGGAAACAAATGTTTTGAACATTATGTTGAAGTCCACAACGGTATATTTATCAGATTTTATTACTACCATTTATTTGCATGTTAGATATTAGGCACTTCATTTACACTGTAAAGTTTGGTGAAGGCAGCATGTGAACAATACAACCCAATCCTTTTGTGTTACTGGCAGCAAGCAGCAGCTCCTGATTTTCACAGCTCAGTGCCATGTGTTACTAAGTGGGCAGGCAGATCAACAGTAATTCAATTTTAGTAACACCACATGGTAGCAACTCCAACCTTGTTAACACCAATGCTGAGGTGGTGATAATGAGGCTCGACATCAACAGCAACTTGTATTTATATAATGTCTTTCACACAGAAAATTACATATGGTGCTTCATAGAGGCACATGCCAGGATTCTAAAAAGTGTGTTGGGAGGCAGGAGGACCAAGAACACAGAATCAGGTTGGATAATAAAGGTGGTGATATACCTGCTGCTACTGGCGCTTTACTGTTGGTGGGATACGCGGCAGACAACACTTCCTTAAACAAACTGAGGCCAAAGTGATTAAGCACAACAGAGGATTTTTTTTCCCCATCACTAAGACAGACCACCAGGCATAACCCATGAATTCATAGAATCTTAGCATCCTTATAATACGGATGGAGGTCATTCAGCCCATTGAGTCTGCACCAACTCTCAGAAGAGCATCCTGGCCAGACACCCTGTCTATCACCTTTTACTCCTGTAACCTCGCATTCATCATGGCTAATCTACCTAGCCTGCACAAATCTGGACACTACAGGATACCTTAGCATGGTTAATCCACTTAACATGCACATTTTTGGACTGTGGGAGAAAACTAAAGCACCTGAAGGAAATCCATGCAGTGACATGGAGAATGTACAAACTCTACACTGACTAACAGTCACCTGAGGCTGGAATTGAACCATGGTCACTGGCATTGAGAGGCAGTAGTGCTAACCCTTTGCACTGTGTTGCCCAGTTTAGAGTCAGGGGCTTCCTGGTCACTCTCCTTGTGACCACACAAACTCCCCAACATCCTCCTTTCCCAGTGAAAGAAAACACTGCCCCCTCAATTTCTATCCCCATCATATACAATATTCTTTGGTCCAGGCCAGATGCAGTCAGCATTGTTAACTGTCAACCTTACAATACTTCGCCAGCATGGTACTGCAGTTTTAACCTGGACTATTGCTTAAATCTCCAATCTTAAAGCTAGCTATTATATTATAAGAAACATCATCAATTTGCACGCAACAAGCAGCGATGCAGTCGTGACAGAAAATCTATTTTACTGAGTTTGATCAGCGGATAGGTTTTGCCAGTACATGGAGTAACCCGTCACCTGCTCTTCAAAAAGTGTCACAGGTTCTTTTAAATCCACCTAGGAGGGCTTACCTGCCTGTGTTTGAAGTCATAAGGATAGTACCCCTGACAGTGGAGCACTCCTTCAGAGTGGAATGTCCTCTTTAAATTTGTGCTCAGCTCTTGGAGTGTAACTTGAACTCTCAACCTATTTTGAATCCAGAAAAACAATTACTGTCAGTTGAACCACAACTGATACAAGGCATTTGGCTGGAGATCCAATAAAACAATGACCATCGTCTGAAGGAAATGAAAGAAGGGGATTATTTGTCAGTGTGAAATGGGGGAGAGCAAATCAGTCCGCTTCTCGAATCTCTTGGTAACTAAAACTCGGGAGTGATGTGAAGTGGGCGGCTGCTTTGCATTTTGCATATTGCACAAGGTCAAAATTACCAAAGATTTAAATTTGAATTTAACATTAATGCAGAAATCTTTAGTGATATGACAGAGGTTTGTAATAAATGTGAAATGTATTCAGAGGATGTACAGAATAGGACAATAAACCTAGATATTTCAAAGGTTCCTATATTGTAGTCAACCATTCAGTTGACAGTGATGAAGTGCTCCAAAGGGCTTTTATTTGCTTAGATGCTCCTGTGATGCAACCTAATTGGTTTGGTTAATAAATAACGAATCTCAAAATATGCACCATTTTTATAGTTGCCTTTAGCTGAGCGACGGAATAGTACCTGGTGACATTCTGAACTAACAAGATGGATTTTTATTGCTTGCAGCTACAGTATATAAAAATATTTATTCTGTCCATAAATCATGTTAATATTTGAATTTACTGGGCTTAAGGTAGTTGTACAAGACCTGAATACAGAAGAGAGAGGAATATAGAGTCAACCATATTTTAGCATGGAGGCAGGAATGCTAGACTTCAAATTTCAAAACTTTTAAAACTGAAAGATTAATAAGGTTTGTTGCAAGCTTTTTGGGGTTCAGTATAAAACTATTTTTAAAATCTAAGATATTTGTTGCAAACTGTGAAAATATTGGTACCTCAAATATGCACCTTTGGCATCCGTGTCAACTACAAGACTTCATTGCAATTTTATAGTGCAGAACCATTCTGCATTATTCCATTGCTGCTTCTGCTGCAAACTAATAGAGAGAAATATTAACTGCTGAGAATGACCACTTTCCTATTGAAAACAATATAAATTGTTAATCTGAATTAAAAATGAACAGAAATTAGGAAAGCCATTCAGCCTTTAAACTAGAACTGGGCAAGCTATATTCAATAGCAACCTACCTACTTTCATCTTTTGTTTTATTATTCATTTTCTGAATGTTTCTCCAATTCCCTTTTAAACAATGTTACAGCCTGTGCCTCAATAGCCACTCTCGGAAAATTACTGCCTTTTTCGGAAACTTTCAGATTGTTTTCATCAGGACAGTGTTATATCCTATTAGGTTGAAAATGTACTTCAATATCATAAATGCAACATTTCAAGCTATTTTGAGCCTTCACAAAGATGGCATTTAGAAAATATGGTCTGTTATTGATTTGCAGGCCCATGCTGCAGAATTCAGAATTGTTGCTTTGAAATTAACTTTTGAAGCAGCAATTTAAGATTCAACAGCATTCATTAAGAGTAAAAGTAAACGAAAAGATTATAATCTATTTTGAATCAAACATGCTATTTCGATGAAACATGGGAGTTGATGCTTGAAATTCTGAACTGGGAACTGGTTCTCGAGACAATGTGGTTGTGTGAGAGGAAGGGGCATGTGGGAGGGCGATTGTCTGGACATGAGGGGTTACAATGGAGGCAGTAAATTGTCTGCAATTTCTGTAGTCTGGCTCTTAAAGCTGTGAATATAATTGAAGTGCCAATCATTGCCTAGTTGTTCTCAACAATTCTGTGGGAAACGGTGCAAAAAAGGTCTCTGGCTTAATAATAATTTGAGCATTCATACCTGCCCTTTTCCATTAGTTCCTCCTTAATTAGCTTGATTCCTAATGATTCATTTTTTTAAAGATAAATTATTTTTATATCATAGATGGATGAGATTATTGATTAGGGTAACAAAACCCATTTGTGATTATCACTACCTTAACCATTTCTTCAGAACCTGCTGGTATTTTGTGAGTGTGATCCTGCACATGGTGTGTTAGCATCTACTTACCTTGCAAATGCTTTTGCCTTTATTTCAATATCTAGTAGGCATTTTATGGTGCTTCAAATACAATGTAATTATTGCATAGCTGGGGAGGCTTGGGGTCATATTAAACATCATTGCAATGGAGAGTTTGGAAAGAAACAAAATAATGAGGGTGAAGAAAAGTATTCAAAACTAGAAGTCCCTGGATCACTAATGATATGGAGGTTGAAATGAGGTTTAAAAATTGAGCATTATTACATTTGTATGTTCCATAATGTAAGATGAACATAGAAGGTAGAGAGTAGATTTTTAGAGTTAATTGAGAACTAGGGTATGAGAAAACCTGGGTAATGTAAAAAGGAACTCCAGTCTTTTATAAACAATTTAGTAGTAAACAGCCACATGAGTGTGATGTAGGGCAGGTTAGGGATCACAAATGAGATATCTCTGAGGCAAAGGTATAGGTGGTGAAAGGGTATTGAATAAATGATGCATTGGTATTGAATGTCAATGTCACATGGAGCATGCACCATTCCTGTGTGACATCAAAGTAGAAAGGTGATCCTGTCTGGTCAAGACACTTGACAAATCATGCAATCTGATCAAAGTTGATTGACAATGTACGACAAAATAATTACTAACCAAGTTAAAGCTAATGGGAGTAAAGCAATGAAGATTGCATGGATTCAAAATTGACTAAAGGTTAGAAAACAGTGTTGTTGAAAAGTTGCTTTACAGACTGGAAGTCTAGATTATATTCCCCAAAGGTTGCTGTTAGAACCACTGTTTTTGATGTTCATGAGCTACACTTTATATGCAAAGCATAATTTTCAAAGTTTGCAGATGATATGAACTTTGAAAATGTGACTAATAACAAGAAGGATAGTAGGAGCAGACCAGCAAAATGCAAATGGACTGGTAAAATGACATGACATTTAATGCAGTAAAGTGTAAAATGCATTTCAGTTGGATGTCAGAATAGAGAACTGATTAACTAAATGGTACAATATTTCAAAAGCATGCATGACCAGAGACATCGTGTGGTCTCACAGAATTACACCATATTAAGTAGGATATGTGGCACAGAAACAGGCCATTCAACCCAAAGAATCTAATAATTTAGGAAGAATGTCAAAACCTTGGAAAGGGTATGGAATGGTTGAGGAGATGAAGGACCTCAGTTGTGTGAAGAACCTGGAGAAGCCAGTGGTGGTGGTGTAGCAGAGAGGGTTGAGGAGAGATTTGACAGATGCTCAATAAATGATTTTGATCAAGTAAATAAAGTCAGTAACCAGAGGACTGAGTGTTTGGCAAAAGAACTAAAAGTGATATGAGGAAACATTTCTTACCTTGTGACCTGCTCTGATCTGCAATACATTGCTTGAAAGGGTGGGGAAAGCCAATTCGGCTGCAACATTCAAAATAAGTTTGAGTAAATGCTTAGAGAGACAAAAAGGGAGACAGGCAACTTTACAGGGCTGATAGGAAAGAAAGGGGAGAATAAATTGAAAAGTTCCTCCAAAGGACTCGATAAACAATGAGCTGAGTGATCATGTTCTGTGCTGCGTCATTCTGTACAGAACAACCTCAGTTATCCAAATGACACAGACAGGGAGTATTTTGTTCAGATAACTGTTCGGTTAACGTTTTTACAGGACCTTGAGATCTTGTTTGGATAATCCAAAATTTGGATAACAGAGGTTGTTCTGTTCAATGAAAAGTAAGGAATAGATATATTGCATCTGCTAAGCCTGACATGTAGTTACAATGTATCAGTAATTAGTTGTGAATGATACTTGAGATGAATTGTATAGAAAATGCTAGCTTGAGAAGAACTTCTGCTTAAATGAAAGTTTGTTTTTTAATAACATCTAAAGTATCATAGGGATGAGTCTAACGTTTCTTCAGCTAAGCCTGAGTTGTATTGAATTTTCTTAGGGCGGGGGTGCTGTTTGTTTCCTTGAAGCCTAGCAGGTTGTCCTATCATAACTTAAAATTGCCACATTATTTACCTACCACACCCCTATAGGAAATCTTTGGCCTCACTTTTCACTCCATACTACCATATGCCATTCCCAGGACAATTTGTTCCTCAGTGCATTACCCAGAATTAATTGGCATCCCTTTCTCACACCAACTTTGTCACGATCCTGCCCGCATAAGGGCTGAGGAGCTGAGTAGGTCTCTGATCAAAACACTTGGGTCTAACAAACATCCCAGTAAGATGTGAATACTGTGTCCAGTAAAATGTGAATAACCCCTCAGGCAAGGTGTCAATGTAGTTTTCATCATGTGAATGCACTATTTGTTAAGCCCCCAAATGGAGGGGTGATACACTAAAATGGGAGCACAACAAAATGCGGCCACAAGAACATTTTCAACTCTTGCCAACCCGAAAACCATTTCTGAAGAGGAATGTAAAATTAGTTTTGGTATTGCAAGTGGATATTAATGCAAATAATTATTGGAAATTGGATATAATAAAGATCAACATGTCAGCAATTTAGCAGATGTGGGTTTTTCATGGTTAAGTAGTTTAATTTCATAGTTGAGGGACTGGTCATTGCAAAGCAGAATCAATCGCAGATAGACACCAATATGGCACTACAATTCTAAAAATAGGCAAAAAGCTATGTTTTTGGGGTGGGTCACTGATGTGCGCAGCGGTCCCCATGGAATATCTCTAATCATTCTACAGTGAGGAAAAGAAATGAGCTGATAGTTGTTTTAAATCTGAACACTGACTTCACCAAAAACCACATTCATTTAAGATCACTGGAAGAAAAATCAGTTGCATTCTGCTACAGTATTGTCATCATGTAAATACTATTTACCATTTAATTGTTTGGTGCTATTGAACTTAAACATTGCTGAAAAGAGGGATGAAGTTGAAACATTTTGCATCGCTCATCAGGACTGCAACACAAGCCAACTCTAAGGAGGAAATAATTATTTATCCTGCAACATGAGGAAAGTATGCTAATTAGGTTCAACAATATTTGACATGGAAATGCAGCAGGACTTTATTAGTTAACTGAATAAATTCAAACCAGGTATGTTGATTCTTGTCGGACATTGGCAGCAGGGATTGGCTGTCTCCAGAGGTCGTGCCTCAGTGAGGAAAAAAGTGCAAAGTACATATTGATTCCTTTTGCTGTTAATGATCAGGACTCTATTGATTCACAATTGGGAAAATATGCCACAGGTGGGATTGAGCCAAGAACTGGGACTTGTCTCTAACACTTCATTCCAGCTCCCCTTTTGAGTGTTTATGAATGTGACCTGGTGCAGTTTGTTAGGTTTTGTTTGTTGAATACCTGACATTTATTCATTTGGTTGGCTCAGATGTAACACCAAAGGTACATCACCAATTTTAAACTGAATTGCAGACAGTTACTGAAGGAAAATTAACTGTGGAGCCATAAAAGCACAATCTTTCAATAATTCCATTAAAGCTTGACAGAGGAATATGGGTCATGTCTTTCAACTACTTTGTGTAAATATGAATATGTCAATCTTGATAGAGGTGGTTATTTTGTGAGTTAAGTACACAGACCTTTTCTGATAGCTCTAGAATTGTCTGCAACAGAAGCAAACTATTTGGCCAATCAGTTTTATTTCGAAGAGCAATCTGTTCCAATCCCAATCTACTGCATAGAACTTGGATTCTTTAACAAATATTTTTCAAGCAACTAATTCCTTATTCAAATAACTGAGGGACGACTGTCCCTTGTCAATGATTGCAAAATCATGATCGTGACAAAAAGGTGGTAGAAGTGGGGGGTGTGGCAGAGAGACAGTGGAAGATGAATGTAGATCTAAAGATTTCAGTGTATATTGTATTTATGATTTGTAGATGATAGCATTGAAGTATTAAAAATGTACATGTTACCTACTCCAACTATAATCAGTTGCTGCTGTTGCCTGTCGTTGTAGCTACGACCAAATGATCAGAGAAGGGCAGAAAGTATGTTTTATCATCATTTGCAGGTATAGAACAACCATTCAACTTTACTGCTCCAACTGATTTCTGCTAGAACACAGCTGGCTCCCCACCCATAGTACAAAACTCCATCTGTGGCTGGTGGGTTTGGGGATGCGTATGATCCCTTCTGTCACCATGCAATGTAGGGTGAATTGCAATGACTGATACAAGTGAGAGTTGGAGCTCTCCCAATTTACTTGGGTTGAAAATGTCAGGTTTCTTACAGGGCTTCTGCACAAAATGAAATTACACTTTTCTGAAGTATTGAAATATATGCAAATATGATTGACTTACAGATCAGCTATTTGCAAGTTATTCCAGATTGATATTTTACAAACAAATTCTTCAAATTATTTGACATTGCACAATTGTTCTAGACCATATTATTTCAAATGCAAAGTTAAATATCTTCAATAAATTCCACAGCCTGTAAATAAATTAACTCTATAAACTTTAATCTAGTGCTTCTGGTGAGAGAATATTAATCTCTCAAATCCTCAATATCCCAGTGAATGAAATATTGGAGTGTGACTTCCAGTGAGCTGCTGTCAATGTTTTATCCATGCTCAGCAGCCTTTGAATTTGTTTTATTTCTTTAAAAAGTAATCTTGCAGCTTAAATCTTCAAGTTTTTGATTTGCTTGTCCTGAATAAAGTTGCTTATCTGTCAAGTTGCAGACAGTTTGTATCCTTTTTGTTATAAAACGGTCTTACGGCCATATCCCAGAAGCTAATGAGGTATAGTAATTGGTTGTGATCTGTGTGTCCGTTTTTGTCTCCAGGTCATTTAAAGCTGTCATTAAAAGAAATGAGCAACGTACTTTCCATAATAAGGAGCAATTTAAAAGTAATTCTCTTCGTCATAGAACATGCCGGTGTAAAGTGCATCACTTTTTAAAAACATGCCCTATTTGGAAAACTGTTGAGTGCATCTTTGTCTGCAAGTACATCGAAGGTCAATTTTACAAATGCTGAAGCAGGGTCTGCCTGCATCCACAGTAAATTGGATAATCATGGACACACTTCAGCTTTTAAGAGTCCAATAATATCCATTCCATTGCAATTTCAGGCAATGACTATCAGCCACAAGAGACCTTGCATTTCTGCTAGGTTTTCCCCACAACTAACATCTTTGAGACACACAAACCAGAAATTTTACATCTAAACTTTTACAAATAAATTAGGAAAAGAGGATTTTCAGAAACAATGAGCCTTCTGAAAACTAGTAATAATATTGTCAATGAAACAAAGATATTCCCAGGAAATTAACATTAAATGAAACAAAATCAATCTAAGCAAAATACTAGCAAGGAAGAAAATGACTAAAGTGTAACGAAGTCTAAGCACTAGCTGGTTCTGACCCCAGAGTTTAAGAAATGAAGTGGCAGTATTGCAAATGACTTGCTGTAATCTTTCTCAAACAATTCTCAGTTTGGAAACTATTTATTTAGATGAGTCAAGTTACACTGCTGATTTAACATGGGTGACCAAGGAACCACCAAATTATGGAACACTTAGCCTAAAATCTGTTCAGGATATTGCTAAAGTCTGTAATTGAGTTCAAGGTACTGAACACTGAATTTTCAGATGCCCCCAAGCAAGCCTGCGTTGATTTGGAAAAGATAGGTCATGCTTAATGAACCGGATTGCAAATTTTGAAGGGGTGAGGCATTTGATAAAGTCCTTTTATAAGAAACTGTTAGCCAAAGTTGAAGTTCATGAAGGCAAATTCCTGTTCTGATCAGGAAATTGGTTGAAACACAGGCAACACACTCTGGATTTTGGCCTCACACCCTAATTGAAATAATGCTACAGAAATTATCATGTAAATTTGTGCTTGGTACATCTAATTGTTGTAATACAACCCTTTGGTTATTGAGTTTTATAATAAATAATTATCCTCATTTCTGCGACAACTGAAGTACTAGATTATCGGTTAGTTGATTTCTGATTAATCTCACACAATTACAGAATTAGTACACCCAGAAATGATCTATTCAATGCATCACATCTGTGTTGGCTGTTGTAAGGAGTAATTTGTGTACTGATATTCTCTGCCTATCCTCTCACTCCTATATATTTCTTCTCTTCTTTTGCTTAGAATATGTAGAAACATTTAAGGCACAGGAGGTAACTCTGACCATCAGATCTGAACCAACCGAAAATAGCTTAATCTATTTTTCAGCACTCCGTTGGTCATGAAACTGATATGAAATTAATAAATACATATTCAAAAAGGGCAATGCAATTTTACAAAATAAATGTCTTGGATTCAAGCTGTTGATTTTCCCAAATAGGATCTCAGAACATGGCTACAATTTAATTAGAAGTTTTACATAAGATTACATTTTAGAAAGTTAACACTTGATAAATTTATCTTTTGAGTTGATTTATTGTCCTTGAATATGGGATGCCCAGAAACACGTTGATCCAGTAGCATTCTTACAAACCGATTCCATATGCATTAAAAGAAATCAGGCCATTGTTGGATAATTAGTGCACAGTGAAGCTAAGGTTTAAGTTATCAATCAACAAAATGATCCCTCCTGTAGTCAACTGGAACACCTAAGGTTCATTAAATCTACATTTGTTTGTATGAATTTGCAGCTGTCCCCTAATGCTCTTCATTTAATATGTTAGCACCAATTATACTGAAATCAGCTGTCATTTTTCTTTAGCACTTGGCTAAATTTCTCTTTTTGGCTATTACAGGAGTCAATATGTGATTGACCAACTCTGACTTGCATTTGGCTTATTCTGTATGCAAAATTCTGTTCATCTAATGAAGCCATTCTTCACTTGAGTTTAATGAAAGTTACTCAATCTATAGCCACAATGTGAACACAACTCCTTATTTAAATGGCAATCCTTCCAGAGCAAACTGCTATTTAGTTCCATTCCATTCTTAACCCTTCAGTGGACTGTATTCCTTTTGCTCGTACACACTGCTCACAATTTCTACTTTACAACACTTGTTTAAACAATGAATCTCCTTTTATGATCCGTCTGCTGAATTCCTGACTGTGCTCTTGCCATAGACAATCACTTGCATCCTTGTTTCAACTTAAAATGCCACTGTAAGGAACATAGTGTCCGTTCTGAGCCATTATGTATATATTTGCCCTCCCTGGAGGTGGTGATAAGTGAAAATAATTGAGCAAGATTCTTCCAGGGGAGAGAGATTCATGTCCATCTGAGCAATTATATTCAATACAAGAAGGTCCATGAGTGACCTCCTTGATACCTCCCATCAATTGTAGCCTTTAACTAGGCAAGTAATGGCCACTTAAAGGCCTCAACTTAGCACTTTCTGAATGACCTGCCTTCTGCAGGTGAGAAAGATGCTCGTTGAACTGGTTCCCCTTTTTATTTTATTCATCTGTTCCCCTCAGTTGGTTGCAACAATGTTAATTTAAAAACTGATCTTTTCCTATGTGGAAATCTTATTCCTTGTGTTTTAAAAGAAGCCAATTTAACCATGCTTTCATGAATTAACAAAAAGACAGAGTTTATTCCTAAGCGAAGATAAATTAGTAATGTAACACACAGATTATAAATAAGAGGCAGATCCATAAGTATAAAAGTAAACAAAATGTATATGGATCATTGTTTGAATTATTGAATGTGTGGCCATTGCAGTAGAGGTTACTGATAGCATCAACATTGGCAGTTGGACAAAGTTAGAAAGTGCTGGAGAATCTCAGCAGGTATGGCAGCATCTTTTGACAGAGAAACAGTAAAGCGTTTTGAATATATTTTCTGTTTTACCGTCCACAATAGTTCCAGACATGCTGGGTTTCTCCATCACTTTGCTTTTATTTCAAACTTCCAGCCTCTACAGAATTTTGGGTTTTTTTCCCAGTTGAACAGTTGGCTCCATGATGCTTAGACTTGTAGATTGGTTGAGATTCTGCATTTCTGTTTCCATACAATTGTGATCGAATTCCCAACATTTGAGGCAATAGAAAGTTATTTTATTTTAACGTTACTTTTCATTTGGTTTTCAACACTGAGTGAGAGTCTTCATTTACATGCAACACAGGGGTGACAACATTTTTCTTCAATTGTAACTATCATACCGCACCAACGCTCCTACCCAGATTGATGGACATGAGAATCTTCAACCCCACTAGTACCCACAGTAAATTTGAAACAAATCCTTTGCACAAAGACAGGAGAAATATGTCTGCAATTTGAACATAATCCAAAGAATTTGGCTTGCTCTTGAGTAGAAGCTCATCAGTTTTTTCATTGCCTTTGTAGTCACAAGAGATTGTAGTCCAATGTATGCTGACTTCCCTTTCTTGCCCCTCCACACCCTTTGTCTGTTGTTTGAATTTCCCTTTGCATCTGTAGGTGTGACATTCCATGGCTTTATCTCTACAAATAGCTACTTAATTTATATTCACGGCTGTTTTGTTGGCACTAAAAGCATTGTTTTAAGGGGGAAAATTGCATTTTAAAATGTCTACAGTAGTTGGGGTTCTGACCCTTAGTCAGGACTGGCAACACTCTGGGCAGAACTTCAGTGGCTTGGCTCCCCATTTGACAAGCTCATCAGAGAACACTAAGGATCAAACACCAGTTGGATTTTTGTGAGCTCTCTAGCTGGTGGGGACTTGGAATTAGTTATCCCTGAAGTCACTCAGCAGTAAATCTGGCCTGTATTAATCTTTTTACCCACTGGTTTTGAGCCACATCTGCACTCTGACATGAGTGGTAAAAACAATAATACAGTGCTAATTTAAAAAGAAAATTAAATATAAAATAAATTATTGAATCATTTATAAAATCTTAGAGTTCAACTGTTCACACCTGTAATTTAATCATTTTGTGGTCAATTAAGAACTGACTATATTAAAATATGTTCTAAAGGGAAAATAAAGGACCATAAATGCAACATGTGAAAAGTATGTGACCAATGAAATTACAGCACTTACACGCTTTAGCATAAAGGCTGCACCAATGCCTCTGCTGTTCTGAGGATTTAAGGACTAGTCTAATATAGATGACAGGATGTTTTATTGTTACTCAGTATTTAAATCCCTTGTGTAGTGTATACATTCAAAATAAATCTCAGCTTAACTGCAAGATAGAATGGCCACATGGTGGCAAATTGCAGAGCATGACCTCCAGTTTCAGTTATTGAAACGGGATGTATGGGAGCGAAAACAATGAAATTAAGTCAGTACATTTGCAAAGGCCAAGGATATTGAGCTCATGTGACTGACTGACTGACTGACAACATCTGAAAGAGCACCGAGAGACTGCACTGAGAGCGGTCTGGAGATAGAAGCTGTAGAAAGGACTCAGCAGATAAGGTAAGAAGATAATGCTGAGAAATGTCTACCAGCACATTTAATAAAGAAGGGTCACTTTGTTTCTGCCCAGCCTCATTGCTGATACTGTGATAATTGATATGTTCCAGAAAATAGCTTCATACAGATTGAATGAACGTAGTAGTTGTAACCAAAAAATACTGCTGAGGCACTGAAGGATAACGATCAGCAGTACTGCCTTCGAGCTTTGTGCTTCCACTCTGTTGGAGTGACTGATTCAATAAGGTAACTGTTTATAGTACCGTATTTTATCAAGTTAATGAAAAAATTGATAATGAGAAAAAGATAAGGATTGAGAAAATTAAAGCGTCCATGCAAACAGTACTTGTAGTTCTCAGGTCCGTTATAGGTATTAACTGGTTAACTCTAGTGTCTGTAGTGCATGTGTAATAAATAGGGCAAAGTAGCCAGAAATAAACATTATTGCACAATTTTTAAGCAAAAAAAATAAACTTGAATGGAAACTTTAATGTTTATTAATACTTCAAATATTCCTGTATATGTAATCATTATGTTGTTAGAATTCTATATAGAAGTATAAAAATGTTTTGCATGAAGTATCATTAGATGGGCTAGTTGTAAATGAAGACTCGTATATCTAAATGCAGTAAATTGGAGAAAGATTTCATGCACAATATGCTAGGTATGCATTGGTCATTTGCACTGCCTGCTGTCAGGACCATGGCCCTTCATATATCAGCTGTTATAATGGGCTAATTTGATGGACAGAATTTTATGCTCCCCTTGTAGCCTGATTTGTAGGTATGGGGTGTGTAATTGAGTGTAATACCATTTCAGTGCCTACATATCTGCCTCTGACCCCAACTTTACACATGGTGGGGAAGGTGTCAGGTACACTACCTGCCCTTGGGTAATTGAGGCACTTGTTTTTGTTTCGTTGGGATGTCAGCATCACTGGCCCGGTCAGCATTTATTACCTATTCTTAATTGCCCAGAAGGCGGTTAAGTGTCAACCACCTTGCTGTGGGTCTGGAGTCACTTGTAGGCCAGACCAGGTAAGATTGTCAGTTTCCTTCCTTAGAGGCCATTAGTGAACCAGGCAGGCCTTTCCTGACAATGGACAATGGTTTCATGGTCATCATTGGAGTCTTAATTGCAGATATTTACTGAATCCATTTTCTACTGTCTCCAATGGCAGAATATGGATCCAGGTTCCTGGGATATTACCCGGGTCTCTAGATACCACTGGCTCACCGTCTCCCCTTTTAAGTGGCCAACACATGGATGCTTAAATACTTAAATACTATTTGCTCAACTTTTTTTCCCATGAGGGTAAAGTTTGAAGGTCTCACTCTGCTGCTGTTGGCAGGAAAATGGGTTCATCCTTTTCTCAAAAGGTCAATAGTCTCCTGTACTGACTGGGGGGTGACAATGATTCTTGCCAATATGACCCCTACTTGGAGTTTCAGATCAATGAGGGACCCAGGTATTAGGATGAGGAAGTGGCCGGCCAGTAGCAGATGTCTGCTGAAAGCCAGCCTGCTCCTGACACTGGGAATGAGAGATTCGACCAGCCTCCCTCAGGAACCCACTGCAACAACATTCTGCTTGTGAGGTGAGCCCATCTGCTGCTAAGTCGGTACCAGCAGCATGATGAGGCCCTTAAGACCCACTCAAGCATCTCCAATGCTTATGGGGCAGGATGACCATCCATAGGCATCGCCTGTCCTGGACCTAGACCTAATCAGAAATGTGATAGGGTTCTCAGCTGCCACCTTCCCACTGGATTAAATACCACCAGCCACTAACTTCGCCATGAGGTACTGCCAAATGTCTCAGGTCAATGACTGTTCATCAGCTTGAAATGATCATTGGCCTGAAACATTAGGTCTGTTTTCCTCTCTTGACAGACGCTACCTGGCCTGTTAGCATTTTGGGCTTTTTCTGGTTCTGTTTCTGTATAATATGTCTTTTATACCCACTGTCTATTTAAAGATATATTTGTGTTCACGTTGTCTGTCATAGCATTATAAATTCATGTGATACTATTCATGATTATAAAATTCTCTCAGCATCTCAACACTTTTTGAATACAATTCTAATGCTGTGGACATAATCATTATTCACTATTATTGTTTAAGTTCTCTTTGCCTGACTGAAATGTCATTGTTTTGAGATAGACCGGTTTTGCATCTATTGAATAATAACTAAGTCAGAGGTTATTAAGCACTAGGTATTCCCTGTTGTTGAAACAATTGCTAACATGCCATTGCAAAGAATGCATTCCACTGGCTGTTCATTGTAATGTCATTTCATCAAATTTATTTTCCATGTTTTTATGGATGCAAAGTAGCAATACTGATCTGTTAGATCTTTATTGATTTTGTTTTGAACCTGCATTTTGACACGTCCATGATACATAGCAGAAATCAGGCCATTCAGCCCATTGAATGGCAGAGCACATACAATCATGGCTGATAAGCTTCTCAACCCCACTCTCCCACTTTCTTCCCACAATCCTTGATCCCTTGACAATCAAGAAGTTATCTATCTCAATCTTAAATATACTCAATGATCTGGCCTCCACAGCCTTCAATGGCAGTGAATTCCACAGATTCACCATTCTCTGGTTGAAGAAGTTTCTCCTTATGTCCTCTGTTTTATTTGCTGTGATTTTACTGCACAGTTTTCATCCAAGTATTAAGTTTGGCACCCATATCATTCCTGCCTCAACAGGTAGCTATTACTTATTGCTGAGGCTACCTTTGAAAACACAATCCAGCTCAAAAATGACCTGTTTTGCGAGGGTGATAGTAACACCCAGTATCATGTTGGGCTTGAATTTTCAGGAACTTATACAGGATGCCTAATGTAAATCACCTCAATAGAGTTGGGCTATCTAAATTGAAAAGGGTTGAAACTCCCCCATATGATGATTTCAGTGGATGTAGCCTAATAAGCAGTGATAGAGTCATAGAGGTATAAAGCATGGAAACAAACCTTCAGTCCAACTTGTCGAACAGATACCCTAAATTAATCTAGTCCCATTTGCCAGCACTTGACCAACATTCCTCTAAATCCTTTCTATTCATATACCCATTCATTTGCCTTTCAAATGTTGTAATTGTACCAGCCTCCACCACTTCCTCTGGCAGCTCAATCCATATACTCACCATCCTTTGAGTGAAAACATTGTTCCTTAGGTCCCTTTTTAAATCTTTCCCCTCTCACCCTAAACCTATGCCCTCCAGTTCTGAACACCCCCAACCTAGGGAAAAGATTTTGTCTGAAAGAAGTAGGTAGATCACTTTGCAAATGATGTGGAGCTGGGTAAAGCAATCTGGCTGCGCTGCTCTGAAAATCTGCCAAGCTATGATTACCTTCTGCCCTTCTATTGACCTCTTGTCTTTCCACCTGCCCAGTTCCCTGAGGACTAAAGTCCATAATGCATTCTGAAACCCACAACCTTTGCATTGGAAGACATTTCCAGCTCATCTAATTAATTGAGATAAAGTCCAGGATCCAATTGGGTCCTTCTCTAGCATCTATGATGATTGAAAGATGCTCATGCCTCATTTATAACCCAAGATTTTCAGAATATTGTGCAAACTTGAGTCTAAATTCCAAATTAAAAAAGAAAATGAAATAATGCAATGTATTATTAATGCAATGAGCTGGTTTCCTCGGTGCTGAGGGAAAAGGAATGATCAGATTATATGCTTCTTGTTGATACAACATTATTGTCTATTTTTTTAAATTGCAGAGCTGAAAGTAAACGAAGAAAGGAATTCCTTTCCTAACCTCGGGAGGACTAAAGGCCTCCAGTGAGACGAAATGTTACAGTCAAGACTTGCCCTTGGATTGGTTGTGTTGGGGTTTATTGCTTTTGTGAGTCCTGGGTTAGCTGTCCTTTCTCAGCGACTGAAAGGCCGATTTCAAAGAGATCGCAGGAATATTAGACCAAACATCATCCTCATTTACACAGATGACCAGGATGTGGAACTTGGTAAGGACAATTTAACATGGCAGTTTGTAATAAAATTAACTAGTTTACTGCCTTTTTGAATTTCTACCAGTTAGCCAATATAGTAACAAAAAATATCCAGCCATTTGATCTCATGGGCGTAAATGGTTGGTTTGTTTATATTATCCTTTGCTTCCAGCTGCACTATTATTTGTCGTCTTTACTTGTCCCTTTTTAATTGTTGCAATGTACAAATTTAGTGCATCTTAATGCATCTGCTTAGTAGTAGTTTGTTCAGCTGAGTGATGAAATAGACTGACATTGAGTCAGTCTGATGAAGGGCTTTTGTCTGAAACGTCGATTTCGCTGCTCCTTGGATGCTGCCTGAACTGCTGTGCTCTTCCAGCACTACTAATCCAGAATCTGGTTTCCAGCATCTGCAATCATTGTTTTTACCTCTATGACATTGAGTTCAGTCCAAATGTTCCTCTCATGACTTCACTCATGACTTAATTCTGAGCCAAGAGACCCTTCACATACCTAGTAAGTGTGGCAAAGTACTGACCTGTGCCAACTAACTAAACTATGATGAGACTTGCTTTTGCCAACAGCATTTAGGATATTCTGGAATTCCCAGATCACTGAAGTCAGGATTCCAGTGTTTTTCTGTGAAAGTGCAAAACTACTAGCTTTACTCCTATTGCCTGAGGTGTTTGAAGAAGACAATTACTGCTATGTTGCTTTGTTGCTCTGGCAAAAACAGACAATATTATTGTATAATATATTAAAGGAAGGAACGTTATATCAAATGAAATATTTACAAAACACAAAATGAGAGAATTTTGTTTATCACCAGCTAACTGAATGGGTTATCCACTTAACCCCATATTGCCCATATACTGTATAATTCATTATCAGTAATTCGTTATTGAATTTATTCTTTTTGTGATAATGTATTCCCTCTAGTTACTGAGTTATTGAATAATGAAAACAAGTTCATCCTTGTATCTTGTGAAAATTTCTCTCAACACTAGCAGGAGAAGAATTTAAGGGGTAAGTTGGATAGTCCTTGAATTCATGCACAGGAATCGGGATGTGTAATTATCCAGAGTCTGGATGAAATGATGCACACTGGTGCTACTTGTAACCGAGCACTAAGTATACTGCTGAGTGACTGCATGTCTCAGTCTGTGGCTCTTGGTTCAAGGCAAATATTAATTGAAGCTAACCTGCAATATTTAAAGCTAGGTTGTACTCCTTGAAAGGAAATTGCATTCTACCTGCCGTCAATATTGGAAGAAGCTTCAAGCAGGTCGATAATGGTGCAACTTCACAAAAGAGCATGCCTCCAGGATTTAGGCTGCCATTACAGAAGGGGGCAGGGTACAGGAGGGAGAGAGACTGCCTTTCCCTAGGAAGCTTTCCAGACGGTTGTTCAACTGGCATGATGAGATGACTATGGCACTGGATGCCAACAGTTTAATGCCATGGTCATGAATGTAATGCTGCAGCAATTTTTGTGACTTCAAATGAATGGTCAAAATCAGTGAGTGCATCCCCTTACACACCAATTCTTGCAAACTATATAAAATTAGTTTCATGTACTGCTCCATTTGACATACCACCTCAATCATTATCACTCCTCTGTATCACTAATCAATTCTCCTCTTCATTGCTACACCTCATACTCGTGCACTTTACATTGCCCACATCTCTCAGCTTGCGCATCTTGACTGCTGTATGGATGTAGGGTGCACATTACACGTCTCACCATGCTGATAGTCAGATTTTCCTGTTTTGAGTAGGGCCAGGCCCGAAACAGCCAGCCTGACCTCCTGGTCAGCATCCATTTCAGTTCCTCCTCCCACTCCCCCTCCGACATGTCCATTCTCTGCCTCCTCCATTGCCATAGTGAATCAGACTGCAAATTGGAGGAACAATACCTCATCTTCCGCCTGGGCAGCCTACAGCCCAGAGGGCTTAACATGGGTTCTCCAGTTTCAAATAACCTTCCCAACCATCCCCCAACTCCCTTTCTAGTCCCACCTCCTCCTGTCATTTCCACCTACTGACCCTTTTTCTCAGCTACCAACTGGATTCATCCCTCCCATCGACCAACTATATCATACCCATGACCTGTGTCCACCTATCTCTACCTCACATCCGCTACTCTCCCTGTCCCATCACCCCATCTGTAGCTCCACTTGCCCCTACATCCAGTTCTGAAGAAGAATTAATACCTGAGACATTGACTTCGCCATCTCCTGAATTTGCCTGGCTTGCTGTCTTCTTCCAGCCTTCTATTTGTCTACTTCGAATTCCAGCACTTGCGGTTTTTTTTTATCTCCAGCTAATATATCCTGACCAGCATACAGGAGTTGGTACTGGTAATAAATGGAGTGACTGTCACTGTGCTGAAATGTATTATGGGGATTGCAGAGGCCCTGCACTGACTCTGGAGCACAAATCTGCTGTACTTTCTCAGGACAACAGTATTTGTCCTCCCACCACTGATACTCAGCCTGTCAGCCAGCCAACTTAAACTAATCCTGTCCACGCCTAGATAATACAGTCCACAACTAACGTCTAATTACTCGTGAGTGTCCTGCAAGGCCATCGGCAGTCTCCCCGACTGATTCCAACATGGCTGGTTGAAGTTTCTGACACAGAAGTAGTGTTACGTAGGAGCACTAGGCCAGGTCAAAGCACCTGCAAATGGGCACTAAGAGAATGCACAAGGGTGAATTGTTGTGTATTAGTGTCATTGGTTGAAGCTATTCTGGATTTGATATATCTCGTAGCTTTTATTTCAGAATTCTGGGCAAAGGATCTCTCCGCTGGTCAGTAAGAGAGTGATGCCATGCTGGGGAAGCATACTGAGCAATGGGAACCTAGGGTTTTGTTCAGGGCATCCGGAGTCTGCTAATATACTCTTGTGTACCAATGTGCGGTCAGCCTCCACCATTCTTCACAATCCTCAAAATCCACTTTGTTCTCCAATCTTCATAATTTGATTTTCCTCATCCATCTTCATGTTCTTCAACCTTCAGTCCTTCTACTACTTCCTCCTCCATTACTCAGTCTTCCTCCTCCTCCATTCCAGTACTCTTTGCTCCTTCTCCTCCTCCTCTTTTTCTTACCTGGGTTTCATCCTCATTCCTCAGACACTCTCTCCTCCTCCATTTCTCTTGCACATTCCTCCTCAATTCCCTGTGCTCCCTCCTCTTCCATTATTCCTTTTACATTCCTTCACAACTATCAAGTACAGTTTCTTCATTTTCTGTTGCCCCCACAATTACAACAGTTATAATTGACCCTGTTAGTCCAGTTGCCAATAGCAAGTAGTTTTGAATAAACATCGATCAATATGCCGAGAAAGTCAAACAATTAACTCTCAACATGACCAGCATGTTGTATATAATCTACAAATTCATTTATATCTGTATTATGTACTACTTCAGATCCAAATAAAATTCTGCCCTTTTTCACAGTAATACAATCCATACATTTTAGTTCATTTTAATGGTGTCAACTGACCTGAGCCTATCTTGCATTGAAAGAAGATCTCCTTAATCACAGTAATACATTTTGAAGAAATGTTAAAAATGGATTCTGCATTTTAATGTTGTTGGAATGTTTTGAACCACTGCAAAAAATTAACCAACTCATTCACTTATTACTAAATCTATAATAGGTCTTCAGACTCATTCAGTTAATCCCAGAGCAATGAAATGTATAATTTGTGAGAAATTGATGACATGGGGGAGACCTTTCTATATAGCAACAGACCATTATGGGGAATCCAGTGTATTGTGTATTTGTGCTCTTGTTACAGAGTTGACAGGATTACAAATGCATTATGCATGTGTCACATAAGCAGTATAGATAGCTGGCCTTGCATCTTCAGTTCATTTTTATAGTTAGAATTTATTGTCTGCACATTTTGGTCATGGAGCAGGGAGCTTAGCTGAGCAGGCATTTTTGAAAATCTAAAGAACTCGTCTCATAAAATGAATGGTGGCATACTGGGGCGTTATTTCATATTAAGTATTCAACATTTCTGGAGGTTTTACATGGAGGAAGAAAGAAATAACAGATAAAAATCAATGGATGGACAATTCAATTTGTAGGCATTAAACAAACCCTGTGAAACAAGGAGAAAAATGACTGATGGCCAGATTTCTCTCAGATAATTTGCCAAATCAGACTGCACACATGAAAAGCCGATGAGCTAAGAGCACAGACTCTACCCTGTAATAGTTGGAGATTTGTATTTTGTTGGGTAGTTTGCTTGATTTGAGCATGATGCTTATCTCTAACCTTCAGTGTCTTTGCTGGGCTGATGACTTCCAGCTCACAATGACCTTCTGTTTCATGTTGAATTTGGAAGGTTTCTCTCACTGTTGCATCATCTTCAACTTTCTTCCTCAGGAGGACTACTTTTGACGGCAAGTTTGCGATGTGTATCTGCTTCCGTTGTTTGTAAGCTACATAAAGATTAATTCTCTGTAACTGGAGAAAGATACTTTGTAAATGCTTTGGAGCACAGAGCAGTGGTTCAAGAAAAATGCTTCCAAATGGCTTGTGGTCAGACTCAACTGTCATTTTATCCCTTCCAAGTAGATGGTGATGGAACTGTTCACAAGCAAAGATAATGGCTGGATGCACTTCCTTGATCCTGGGATAATGTTTTTCTATTGGTGTTAGAATCTTGAATACAAAGGCACCTTGTCTTGTATCACTCTGCAGGGTGGCTTCATTATTTACATCACAGGAGATCAGCACCAGTGTTTTGCCAATAGTTGGTTGATTTTAGTGATTTCTATGTTTTTTTTTCTACATGTTCATTTTTGTGAGTTGGCAGGATGGTGTGCACTCCAACAACAACATTGGCAAGAATTTAGCCAAATGTTTGATGAATCCAACAAATCGTTGCACTGTTGGTCACAACATCACCTACTACAGCTTTCACATTTTCAGCATCTGGGTGAAATCCTTACACTGTCAGAATGTGTCTTATGTACTTCACTTTGACCATTTTAAATTTTGTCATGTACAACTTTAGCTTCACCAGACATGTGCTGTTGAACGGTTACTCTAGATTTTGATTGGATCAACAATGGCTTATGTTGTTTTTCTGTATCAATAAACTACCAAATCATCCATTACAGAGAGATCATTAACTATCTCATGCTGACTGCATTGATATTCTTCTGCAGCAATGGAAATGCCAAAAAGCACCTATATCTCACAAAGGGTGTCATGAATATCATTAAAAAACTACTGTTTTCATCTAGCTTCACTTATCAATAACTATCTTTCACAGCTAGTTAGCTGAAGACTTTTAGCTTTGAAAGTTATGGCAACATTCCTTCAAATAAGAGGTAGTGAGATTTCTTAGGATATTATTTAGATTTTTTTTGGATCAATGAATGCTCCCAACTTTCCAGATTGTTTCACTGCTCTGATGCTACTAATCCATTCTCTAGGCATTGATGATTTCTGGAAAATTCTTTTCCAGCTCTTCCTTCTTATTTTCCAGGCTGGCTTTGAGAGCAGCTGGAACTTTTTTCGGCAGATGCTGAATTGGTCTTGCATCCTCATCCACTTCAAGATCATAGTCTTCTGGAAAACATTTTAACTTTGTGAACACATTTTATATTTATCCAGAATGTTTTTCCTAGTCAATAATTGCATGTGCTGTGATACGTTGCAAATCTCTCTTGGCCTAATCTCTAGACTTGCTCCACTGAGTAGCATTTTCTTGTCCTCTATGATTTGAAACTCCAGATCATTTTCCTTATTATGGCCATAGACTAAAAGTAATCTGTCCTGTCAACACAAGTACAATGCCAACGTATCATTTTAATTTTAATTTTGAGGGTATAATTTTTTTGGATCGCCATGTTGGACCAATTTGCATTGGTCTGTGAAATTTGTGATGTTGCAAAATATACAAGTTACTATCTGTCATTTTATGTTGATCTGATATTTTCCTGCTGTCCTCATGGCAACAATCACAAACCATGTCTCATCTATTGAGTTGACTGAACCGACCTGTTAAATGATATGTATTTGAGGAAGTAACAAACAGGTTCGATCAAAGAAAACTAATGGATGTTCCCCTGTGGTCGTTCCCCTAAAAAATAAGTATGCAGCTTTGGAAACTGTTGGGGGGGACAGCCTTGCAGGTGTAAGCTGCAGTGAAGGGGTCTGTGGCTCTGAGATTCAGAAGGGAAAGGGGGAGAAGAGGAGAGCGCTAGTTATAGGGGACTCTCTAGTTAGAGGGACGGACAGGCGGTTCTGTGGACATGGGCGAGACTCTCGGATGGTTTGTTGCCTCCCAGGTGCTAGGGTCCGAGACGTCTCGGACCGTGTCTTCAGAATCCTTAAGGGGGAGGGTGTGCAGCCAGAAGTCGTGGTACACATTGGCACCAACGACATAGGTAGGAAGAGGGGTGGGGAGGTCATTCAAGAGCTCAAGGAGTTAGGCTGGAAGCTAAAAGCTAGGGCAGACAGAGTCGTCATCTCTGGGTTGTTGCCGGTGCCACGTGACAGAGAGGCAAAGAATAGGGAGAGAGTGCAGTTGAACACGTGGCTGCAAGGATGGTGTAGGAGGGAGGGCTTCAGATATTTGGACAATTGGACTGCATTCTGGGGAAGGTGGGACCTGTATAAACAGGACGGGTTGCACCTGAACCAGAAGGGCACCAATATCCTGGGGGGTAGGTTTGCTAGCACTCTTCGGGGGGGTTTAAACTAATTTGGCAGGGGGATGGGATCCGGACTTGTAGTCCAGCAAGTAAGCTAGCTGTGTGTCAGGATGTTCAAGACTGTAGGGAGGCTGTGGAGAAGGTAGCACTGACAGGGACTACTTGCGGACACGGAGATGGGCTCAAGTGCGTATACTTCAACGCAAGGAGTATCAGAAATAAGGTGGGTGAACTTAAGGCGTGGATCGGTACCTGGGACTACGATGTTGTGGCCATCACGGAAACATGGATAGATGAGGGACAGGAATGGCTGTTGGAGGTTCCTGGTTACAGATGTTTCAGTAAGATTAGGGAGGGTGGTAAAAAAGGAGGGGGGGGTGGCATTGCTAATTAGAAATGGTATAACGGCTGCAGAAAGGAAGTTTGAGGGGGATCTGCCTCTGGAGGTAGTATGGGCTGAAGTCAGAAATAGGAAAGGTGCAGTCACCTTGTTGGGTGTTTATTATAGGCCCCCCAATAGCAGCAGAGATGTGGAGAAACAGATTGGGAAACAGATTTTGGAAAGGTGCAGAAGCCACAGGGTTGTAGTCATGGGCGACTTCAACTTCCCAAATATTGATTGGAAGCTCTTTAGATCAAGTAGATTGGATGGGGCGGTGTTTGTGCAGTGTGTCCAGGAAGCTTTTCTAACGCAGTATGTAGATTGTCCAACCAGAGGGGAGGCCATATTGGATTTGGTACTCGGTAATGAACCGGGACAAGTGGTGGGCTTGTTAGTGGGTGAACATTTTGGTGATGGTGACCACAATTCTGTGACTTTCACCTTGGTTATGGAGAGAGATAGGTGCGCACAACAAGGAAGTTTTTACAATTGGGGGAAGGGAAATTACGATGCTGTAAGACAGGATTTGAGGAGCATACGTTGGGAGCATAGGCTGTCAGGGAAGGATGTGGTGGAAATGTGGGACTTTTTCAAGGAGCAGATACGACGTGTCCTTGATATGTATGTACCGATCAGGCAGGAAAGAAATGGTCGTGTGAGGGAGCCTTGGTTGACGAGGGAGGTTGAATGTCTAGTAAAGAGGAAGAAGGAGGCTTACATAAGGTTGAGGAAACAAGGTTCAGACAGAGCAGTGGAGGGATACAGGATAGCCAGAAGGGACCTGAAGAAAGGGATTAGGAGAGCTAAGAGAGGGCATGAAAAATCCCTGGCGGATAGGATCAAGGATAACCCCAAGGCATTCTATGCGTATGTGAGAAACCTGAGAATGACGAGAACGAGGGTAGGTCCGATCAAGGACAGTGGTGGGAGACTGTGTATTGAGTCGGAAGAGATAGGAGAGGTCTTGAACAAGTACTTCTCTTCAGTATTTACGAACGAGAGGGACCGTATTGTTGAAGAGGAGAGTGTGAAATGGACTGATAAGCTAGAAGAGATACCTGTTAGGAAGGAAGATGTGTTGGACATTTTGAACAACTTGAGGATAGACAAGTCCCCCGGGCCTGACGGGATATATCCTAGGATTATGTGGGAAGCAAGAGAGGAAATTGCAGTACCGTTGGCAATGATCTTCTCGTCTTCACTGGCAACTGGGGTGGTACCAGGGGACTGGAGAGTAGCGAATGTTGTGCCCCTGTTCAAAAAAGGGAATAGGGATAACCCCGGGAATTACAGGCCAGTTAGTCTTACTTCTGTGGTAGGCAAAGTAATGGAAAGGGTACTGAGGGATAGGATTTACGAGTATCTGGAAAGACACTGCTTGATTAGGGACAGCCAGCACGGATTTGTGAAGGGTAGGTCTTGCCTTACAAGTCTTATTGAATTCTTCGAGGAGGTGACCAAGCATGTGGATGAGGGTAGAGCAGTGGATGTAGTGTACATGGATTTTAGTAAGGCATTTGATAAGGTTCCCCATGGTAGGCTTATGTGGAAAGTCAGGAGGCATGGGATAGAGGGAAATTTGGCCAATTGGATAGAAAACTGGCTAACTGGTCAAAGTCAGAGAGTGGTGGTAGATGGTAAATATTCAGCGTGGAGTTCTGCAGGAATCAGTTCTGGGTCCTCTGCTGTTTGTAATTTTTATTAATGACTTAGAGGAGGGAGTCGAAGGGTGGGTCAGTAAATTTGCAGATGATACAAAGATAGGTGGAGTTGTGGACAGTGAGGAGGGCTGTTGTCGGCTGCAGAGGGACTTAGATATGATGCAGAGCTGGGCTGAGGAGTGGCAGATGGAGTTCAACCCTGCCAAGTGTGAGGTTGTCCATTTTGGAAGAACAAATAAGAATGCGGAATACAGGGTTAATGGTAGGGTTCTTGGTCAGGTGGAGGAACAGAGGGATCTTGGGGTCTATGTACATAGATCTTTGAAGGTTGCCACTCAGGTGGATAGAGTTTGTAAGAAGGCCTATGGAGTATTATCGTTCATTAGCAGAGGGATTGAATTCAAAAGTCGTGAGGTGATGTTGCAGCTGTACAGGACTTTGGTTAGGCCACATTTGGAGTACTGTGTGCAGTTCTGGTCGCCTCACTTTAGGAAAGATGTGGAAGCTTTGGAGAGGGTGCAGAGAAGATTTACCAGGATGTTGCCTGGAATGGAGAGTAGGTCGTACGAGGATAGGTTGAGAGTTCTCGGCCTTTTCTCGTTGGAACGGCGAAGGATGAGGGGTGACTTGATGGAGGTTTATAAGATGATCAGAGGAATAGATAGAGTAGACAGTCAGAGACTTTTTTCCCCAGGTACAACAGAGTGTTACAAGTGGACATAAATTTAAGGTGAAGGGTGGAAGGTATAGGGGAGATGTCAGGGGTGGGTTCTTTACCCAGAGAGTGGTGGGGGCATGGAATGCGCTGCCCGAGGGAGTGGCAGAGTCAGATTCATTGGCGACCTTTAAGCGGCATTTGGATAGGTACATGGATGGGTGCTTAATCTAGGATAGAAGTTCGGCACAACATCGTGGGCCGAAGGGCCTGTTCTGTGCTGTATTGTTCTATGTTCTATCTACCTGCACTTCAAGAAGGTCTTTGACAAGGTGCCACACAGGAGGCTACTGAGTAAGCTAAGGGTCCATGATGTCAGAGACAAGGCATGGATTGAAGCTTGGCTCTCTGGCAGAAAGTGGGGATGAAAGGATCCTTCTCAGGATGGCCGCCGATGACAAGTAGTGTCCTGCGAGGATCATGTGTTGGGACCACAACTCTTAACTTTATACATTTAACGATCTAGATGAAGGAACTGAGGGCATTCTGGCCACATTTGCAGATTATACAAAGTTAGATAGAGGGAAAGGTAACATTTAAGGCAGCGGGGAGGCTGCAGAAGAATTTGGACAGGTTAGGAGAGTAGGCAAAGAAGTGTGAGGTCATGCACTTTGGTCGGAAGAATAGGGACATGGACTATGTTCTAAATGGGGAGAAAATTTAGAAATCTAAAGTGTGACTTGGGCGTTCTAGTCCAAGATTCTCTCAAGGTAAACTTGCAGAAAGCAAATGCAATGATGACATTTAATTTGAGAGGACTTGAATATCAAGGTTTGAGAAGATTTGTAGCTCAGGTTGAGGTTCTGGATAGTTTTCTCGCTGAGCTGAAAGGTTCATTTCCAGATATTTTCTCACCATACTAGGTAAAATCTTCAGTGAGCCTCCAAGTGAAGCTCCAGTGGTGTAGCCTGCTTTCTATTTATATGTTTGAGTTTTCTTGGGTTGGTGATGTCATTTCTGTTCTTCTCCAGGGGTGGTAAATGGGATCCAAGTCCATGTGTTTGTTGATAGTAGCATTCTGACCGGAATTCTCGTCCGTGTCTCTGTTTAGCTTGTCCTGGGATGAATGTTATCCCAGTCGAAGTGGTGTCCTTCCTCATCTGTATGTAAGGATACTAGTGAGAGTGGGTCATGTTGTTTTGTGGTTATGTTTCCTGGTGGCTAGTTTTCTGCCTGTTTTGTCCATTGTAGTGTTTATTACAGTTCTTGCAAGGTATTTTGTAAATGAGAGCTCTGCCAACATCCAACCCAAACTTTGGGTCCGCTACGTAGATGACACCTTGGTCATCAGGCAATGAAACAAATTAGAGGAAACCTTCAAGACCATCAATAACATCCTTACTAGTATCAAATTCACTAAAGAGGAGGAAAACAACAACAAACTTCCATTCCTAGATGTTGCAGTAGAACGAACAGCCAATGGGGAACTTCAAACCAGCGTCTACAGGAAAACAACACATACGGACCAAATATTGAACTACAGAAGCAATAATCCCAACACCCACATACAAAGCTGCATTAGAACATGATTTCAACAAGCCACCACACACTGCTGCACAGAGGAAGTATGCAGAGCAGAGGAAAATCACCGACACAATCTATTCAAAAAGAACAGGTAACAATGAACACAATATGCCAATTTTCTGAGCAACAAATCCAAACAAGCAGACAAAACACATCCAGAAACCCTAGCCGCTCTCCCCTACATTAAAGACATCTCAGAAATAACTGCCAGATTACTCATTCCTTCGCATCATGGTAGCCCACAAACCCAGCAACACACTAAAACAGCAGCTAATTAACTCGAAAGACCCGATACAGACAACAAGCAAAGCTAATGTCATTTACAAAATACCTTGCAAGAACTGTAACCTACATAATGGACAAACAGGCAGAAAACTAGCCACCAGGATATATAAACATTAATTAGCCACAAAAACGACATGACATACTCTCGCTAGTATCCTTGCATATGAATGAGGAAAGACACCACTTTGACATCCATCCTAGGGCAAGCCAAAAAGGGACGCTGACGAGAATTCCTCGAACCATTCCAACCGGAATTCTATGCACAAACACATTGACTTGGATCCTATTTACCACCCCATGAGAAAAAACAGGAAATGACATCACCAACCCAAGAAAACTCAAACATATAAATAGAAAGTAGGCTGCACCACTGGTGCTTCATTCAGACGCTCACTGAAGATGTTACCTAGTATGGTGATGAAATGTCTGAAATCAAACCTTCCAGCTCAGTGGGCAAATCTACATCCAGAGGGCTTGAATATAAAAGCAGAGATGTAATTCTGAGGTTCTACAAGGCTCTGGTCAGACCACATTTGGAGTATTGTGCTCCGTTTTGGGCCCCATATCTCAGGAAGCATGTACTGGCTCTGGAGCGTGTTCAGTGGAGATTCACGGAAAGCTTAACATATGAGGAATGTTTGAGGACTCTGGTTTATACTAGATGTAGTTTAGAAGGATGAGCGGGATCTAGTTGAAACACAGAGTAGAAATGGCCTAGACGGAGTAAATGTTGGGAAGATGTTTCTGTTGGTAGGAAAGACTGGGACCTGAGGGCTTAGCCTTGCAGTAAATGGAAGACCTTTTTTAGAACAAAGGTAAGAAGAAACTTCTTGAGCCAGAGAGTGGTGAATCTAAGGAATTCATTGCCACAGATGGCTGTGGAGGCCAGGTCATCAAGTATATTTAAGGGTGAGATAGGTTCTTGAGCATTAAGGGTTATGGGAGAAAGTTGGAGAATGGGGTTGATAAATGTATCAGCCAAAGATTGAATGGTGGAGTGGACTCGTGGGCTGATAGGAGTAGAAATTAGCTAATGTCTTCTGATATATACTGTTGTATATACATCAGGATCACCAGCTGCTATCTCTTCAGTGACCATTTGTATGTGCCTGTTGTACTACTTTTTAGCCATACACTTGTGAGCAAAGTGATGCAGATATTCTGGCGAGCTCCCCCCTGCTATGCATACCTCCTTTTCTTTTGCACAATGTAGTTACTTCTCTTACACAGTTCTTGCATCCTTCCCTTTGTAATTATTATTCTACCCTTTGTGTCTGAAATATTTGTCAGCAGAATGCAAGGCCATATCTGTTTGGCCCTGTTATGCTCTAGCTGTTGACTCTCAACCTTGGCACTCCATATGCTAATTGTTTTCATGAGTTTGAGTTTGTTCTTCTCTTTCACTTTTGTATAGCCAATTCCTAACACAATCTCTTTATCTCATCCTTTTAATTGTGCAAGTTCACAGCTTTCTGTAAACTGAGTTAATGATGTTATATATTGATTAATGGATTATTTTTCACTTTGTTCCTTTGTGCTGAATATGCACCGTTCATGCATACCATTCACTTGGGGTTGCAATAGTACTTTCAAAGCTTAAAAATTCTGCTCAGAGATTTAGGATGGAATATATTTGGACACAGTCCCTTACCAAAGCTGATAAAATAGCAATGACTTACACTTGTTCTGATTTGCGAAACAAGTCTGTGTTACTTTTGCATTAGCGTGCCATTGTTTTTAGAAGAGTTCCCAGTTCTGCCTCAGATTCCTAGTAACTTGAACAGGAATTAATAGGGGAAAAAACTGTAGCCATTTTATCTTAGTGTTTTTCACTCAATACTCAACGTTTTATTAGCAGCAGCTTCTAGCTCTGTAACTGTGCTTTTTATTGTGTTCAATTCCAGAAATTTAGTGGATTGAAGCTTAAAATGTCTGCCTAAAGGGTGGTGCCTCATGGTGGAGATTGTGTCCAAGGCAGACTAGGACAGACATTTGTAGGTGTTTGGATAAAAATTCAGTCAGTCACACTCAGCCAGCATGGTTGTAATACATATGAAGTGCTAAATGTCGGGTCTGACTGTGCAATTGAGCAGTTCCCAGAGAACTGTACACTCCACCGGGCCTGATCCAACATGGTTATGTTGAAGCATGAAAGATTTAACAAAACAAAATATTTATGGACATATTAACTTTATTAGTTCAGCTAACTTTTAAGAGCCCAATATATTATTTCTTCTATTCTCAAGAGCAAATACAGAGTAATTCAAATGAGAAATTTTCAAGATAGCTTCAATAATTAAATGTGATAAATTACACGCATTTTTGGCACTGCATTATTATGATAGTATATTAAACATCTATGGCTGTTGTTCCAAAACTTATATTCTGAAGCCAGGAATGGGTTCTATGCTGTACAAAATGAACTGTTTTCAATGCAATTTACTATCCGAACCGCATAGCAAGTATTTCCTGTCAGTGAAGATTAAAGCAAATAATCCAGTTCCCCAGGACTTGATCAGGGCTGAATCTCCGAGGCTGTACTGTCAGGGTTGCTGTTCTTCAGATCAGAGATTAAACCAATGCTGGAAGTACTGGCTGATATTAAAAACCTTTTGGCGCTATTCAGAGGATTGGGGTCTCCTGGGCACTGAGTCCACATTTGCAACAGCCAAAAGTAAATTAACAAGTTAGTCATCTCATTATGACATATTGGATGATCTGTTTAAATTGACTATAAAGTTTTTCTGCATAATAATTGCTTTGTTCAAAACAACTTATCGAATGGAAATGCGCAGGAGTATTTTTCAGAAATGAGAAATACCAAATGAGGGAGAAACAAAGCTCCTCTCTTTTTCTTCCTAATTAGGGCTGGGTCCATTTAAAATTAATAGCAAGTTTATTTTAGTGGCTATTGTCTTTCTGAATATTTGACTATTTATTTGTGAATGATGTATTGTGTGCTAATTTCTTTCAGTAAGCGAGGGATATTCCAATGTAAGAAATAGAGCATTGCAAACATATTGAACCCTATAATAATGCAAGCTTATTATTTGCTGACTAAAATACAGCAGTGTATAACTTTGTGCAATCTCTTAAGTCAAAATATGCAATTATTTAGCTTTCTTGAGTCAAGTGGAAGTTTAGAAAAATCCTTAACTGGTCATCTGTCTGACCACAATCTTCTGACGCTGGAAAGGTACTTTCAGTGCAGCTTTAATTTCTTAACTTAGAGGTTTGAATGCAGCAAAGTGTGAGGTTATGCACTTTGTTAGGAAGAATAGAAACATAGACTAATTACTAAATGGGGAAAGGCTTCTAAAATCTGAAGCACAAAGGTACCTGGGAGTTCTAGTTCAGGATTTTCTTAAGATTAACATGCAGGTTCACTTGGTGGTTAGAAAGGCAAATGCAATGTTAGTATTTGTTTCAAGAGGGCTAGAGTGCAAGAGTGAAGATGTGCTGCTGAGGTTGTATGAGGCTCTGGTCACGCTGGATTTGGAATATAGAGCAGTTTTGGGCCTTTTATCTAAGAAAGTGTGTGCTGACATTGGAGTGGGTCCAGAGATAGGTTCATTCTTGTAAACCGAGTTTAAAGAATCTCTATTTTATGACAGCAATTCATAATTTCTCTCATAATTTTAGGACTGTACTTAATGGAATTTAGGAGACTGAGATATGACCTTCTTGAAACATACAGGATTCTTAATTGGTTGAACAGAATAGATGTGGAACTGTTGTCTCCCTGTGTGTGTGTGTGTGTGTGTGTCTGCGCACGTGAACGTACGTGTCTAGGACCAGAAGGCATAATCTCAGAATAAGTGATCACCCATTTAAGGCAGAGGGTGGAATTCTTTACCACAGAGTGCTATTGCTGTGTTAAGTATATGTCTGGGTTAAGTATATTTGAAGTTGAAATGGGTGTAGTTTTAATCAGGAATCACAGGTTATGAAGAAAAGGCCAGAAAGCAGAAGTGATGATTACGAGATGAGCTATGACCTCATTAAATGGCACAGCAGACACCGACTGAATGGCCTGCATCCGTTACAACATCTTAGAATTCTACTTAGTGATATTAACTCTCTGAATTATTAGATTTTGAATGTAGTCAAATAAGGCCTTGCATTCCCACAGGAATGCTTTGGGTATGCTTGTTTGTGAACAGTGGTATATGTCGTTTGGTAGATTAACTAATGCTTATTTAGTGTGCTTCATAAATTAGAAAGTGCTTCTCTGTTCAACATGTCAGGTCAGAAATGTAGATCAGAAGCATTCAACAGCTGAACGTTTCTTCACACTTGGCAGAAGTAAAATCTGGACTAATTGCTATACGCTGCTATACCATTCTAAAAGTACATCTTCCGTAGGGCTTTGCAGAATAGTCATAAACCTTTGTTTTCCAATAACATTAATGAATGTGGTTAATATGTGATAATGACCAGGTAATCTCATGATATTGATTGAAGGATAGTTTTTGGACACGAGGGATAAATCTCTGCTCTTCAAAATAGTGTCGCAGTTTATTTTTCATCGAATCCAGCAAGTGAATGGGACCTCGGCTTCATTACTCATTCAAAGACAGCACCTTGAAGGGTGTAGAATTATCACACTAGAAAGTACAGTTTGATATTTATGTGCTCACACCCGGAGTAGGGCTTGAACCTGGAAATTCAAAGACAGAAGTAACTATTAACTAAGCCACAACTGATGATCAAAACAGAGATTACAGCGTATGTTGCTTGATGCATTATTCATCTGCTAAAATGGATCTTTGTATTCTGAAACAACAAAGTTGGCATATTGTTGATTAATGATGTGGATGTGCTGGTGTTGGACTGAGGTGGGCAAAGTTTAAAAATTGCACAGCACCAGATTATAGTCCAACAGGTTTATTTGAAAGCTTGTAGTTTCAAATAAACCTATTGCACTATAACCTGGTGTTGTGAGATTTTAACGACTGTTGAGCAGACATAGTGCAGTGGCCACAAAGGTTTAATTGACTGATGAGGAGACAATGTAATTGAGATTGTTCACCACTGAATCCTTCACTAGGCCATTAGTGAGCAGCTGTGGTGACATGCATGTCTTTTCCAAATGCTATTGCAAAGTGTTTTTTTTTAAGTTATAGGTATTCGGGCTGGAGGAATGATTATCGCAGTTGGTGAAGTGTGGACCAAAATCCCTGTTCAAGTTTAAGTAGATTTGGTGCTTGCTGAGTTGCCCTGCACAAAGTAATGAAATCCTGGCTCTTTGCTATGGTTAGGTTAGTAGTTACCAAGGATTTGCTTTAGATAGAGGACTGAAGAGGAGCAGATAAATTATTTTCTTTTGGGAACATCTCATATTTTAAATAATTGTCATTCACACATTATAAAGATTTTTGAAAGAAATTAACATTTTGAAACTGATGAATTTAGATGGCTCTGAAGAATAGGACTAGCCGGGTTGGTCTTTCAGAGCTAGTGCAAATATGGCTCAAGTGGCCTCATGTGCTGCAAGTTTTGTGATTTTTGCATAAATCACTACAATAATTTTGTCTACAATTTGCTTGTCTATAATTACTTAACTTTATTGTTGGAGTTTTTGTTATCCATTGTTTCACTGGGTGGACAAGTGAGCGAAAGTTTGGAAAACCATTGAGCCCGTGCCACTGACCATGCCACTTGGGCAAAAATGGAAATAATTCTGTGTAACGTCGCGATGTGGCATGAATGTAACAAGGTGAAATCAAAAGCTGGCATGGGTTGGTCTTGATGATCTTGTTATTTTAATTATGTTGAGATAAAATGTCATTTTTAGGTGAAATGGGAGTAGAGGGTGGAGAGCAGATGGCATGGAGGAGGTAGTAGGTAAAAAATGGGAGATGTGTTGAAGTAAGGAGAATGGTGATGAAACATGCAGGAGCTTTCAAAAAAAACTAATTATTTCTTATTTATGTGAATTCAGAGACAGTCAGACACCTGGCACAACATTTTTCTTCCAATCCCAAAGCTCTCAGTTTGAATATTATCATGATCTAATATTTGTGTCACGTTGATAGAGTGAAAGCATAAGTAAATGGTACTCAAAAAAAAAACAGTACTTTTAAATGGATTAATAGTATTTGCAGAGCCTTTTGGAAACATGATTGACCGATAAAGTGTGAAGATAGTGGATAATGAGAGGAGTATGGCTGAGTCAAGAGGGGAGAGGGCCTAAAGACATTTGAAATTGGAAAGATTGAAGGAAGCATTGAGGACTAAAACTCAAAGGCTGAACTATCACCCGGCCACCCATCCAACTTGGACCATGATCATAGGCAGACAGGAAATGCATCTCTGAGGCCTGTGATGCAAGTGCAGTGGGGAACCTAGCTCCCTTAAAACGATATCCAGACAATCTCATCAGGAATTACAAATTGGAGCCCTGCAGTCAATTATGTATAATTACAGAATAACATAAAGGAAAATATAGAACAGATTAATGGGCTCTGGTACTTAGTTGAATCCAAAGGATCATCTGCAATTCTAATTTTGGTCTGGTAATTTGAAGATAATCTGAAGTTTTTTTTAGTGTGAGAGATGGGAATTGTAGAATGACTCAAGATCCAAGTCAAATCGTAGTTACTCCCTTGACAGTGTCAAATTCTGTAAAAGTCTTATTCAGAGTTATGTATGGTGGGGGCGGGGGGCGGTAATTGTTGACATTGGATGTAAATGTAAAACTAGCTCTAATGATTCAGCCACCCATTTTTTGAATCCGTCCCATATATATATATATATATATATATATATATATAGATAATTTTTATAGATAATATATAATTAATATTTATAGATAATTTTGTAGAAGATTAATTCTGAGTATTCTTGATATCAATTTCTGCACTTCTCAGGATCTTTGGAAGTAATGAACAAGACCAGGAAGATCATGGAGCAAGGAGGAGCACACTTCACAAATGCATTTGTGACAACACCCATGTGCTGCCCTTCAAGATCATCCATGCTGACAGGGAAATATGTCCACAACCACAATACCTACACGAACAATGAGAACTGTTCATCTTCCTCCTGGCAGGCCACACATGAACAGCGGACATTTGCTGTGTATCTGAACAGCACTGGCTATAGGACAGGTACGTTACTGAAGGAAATTACAACCCTTTTATGATGATCTTGATAAACCTTGAATCTGAATACTTTGTGGAGAAAAACCATGTTTACGTAAAATCAAACTGTGATTGTAGAAATATTTTAACTGTTGTAAAATTTCAATGGAAGCACCAAAGAACTTAGAAACTTAAAACATTATTTATGGAATGCACATTGTTTGCTGTAATTTACAATTTAAGCAAATAAATAATCATGACCAGAAATGTATAAATTAATTGAGTAAAAATTCCAAAACGAGAAAGTGAGGACTGCAGATGCTAGAGACCAGAGTCAAAATGTGTAGTGCTGGAAAAGCACAGCCAGTCAGGCAGCATCCGAGGACCAGGAGAGTCACATTTCGAGCATAAGATCTTCATCAGGAATGTCCAAAAGTTGCTTAGCTGAAAGTTTTATCTTTTTAAAATTGGTAAAAGGATATGTCTAAAGAACATGTAAGTAGGGATGAGAATGAACTATTATAATGATACTGGTGTTATTTATTAAATAACTACCCATACTGCAATTTCAACTAAACAGTTACGTTCTCATAAATCCATGAATGTTAGATTGAATCTTAAGCTATTGAGTGTTGTTTTATTCTCTAGAACTACTTATAACTATACATTAAACCAGATGATCAAGATTTTAGGACCATCTGCAGCTTTGATTTAGCTTCGCTAACAGATCTCTATTAAATAACTAGCTATTATAATTCTTTATTTAGAGAATAAATATCTAAAGCTGAAGTGAATTCCATACTCTTCCAATCTGGTTAAAACATCATTTTTTGAAAATGAGAACACAATGTATATCAATTTCAAGGGAACAATTTTCACAGTGATCCTATTTTCATACTAAAATCTTATGGGCATGCCATGGGTCCTGCTGTTCAGACCAAAGTGGCTTCAGCTCCACTGTAGACAGATTAATCTAAGAGACCCTCACTGAGATTGGTTTCCAATTAACAATATAACCAATCTCACCCAGTAGCTGGCTGACTCAGAGGACCAGCAACTCAGCAGCACTGTCAATAGAGGGACAGATGCAAGTATTAGGGCATCTTGATGTTGAGGCATCAGCAACATCAAGGGTAATCTGTAGTGGTGTCTTTGGCACTGTGAGGCAATCATTTCCACCAGGTCCTATCCTTGTCCTATGGAGTCTCATGAAATTAGAACCTGCTGGGGAGGGCACCTGGATGTAACTGGCGGAATAACCATATTGGGTCAGGTGCCAATCTGAGACTTGTAAAGTTCCTACAGTCTACTAATGGGGCACTTAATTGGATTCAATGCCCTTGACCAGTCAGCAGCTGGCCAAGCCACTACCATTCCTGCCTTTGGTGGTATTCTATGGTAACAGGAAGCCATCTGGTTTCTCTCCTAATCATGTTTTCTCACCCTTCCCACTTCTCAGTCCATCATGAAAAGGCCAATTTAAAATGCATTCCAGTAGGACAAGTGCTAACCTGTGCCATACATATTGTAAGATGTATTTGTGAATGATCTCATTATCCTTCATTCTCCAACACCTTCCCACCCCCTGCCTTAATTCAGGGCAGAATTGATGGGTATCAGTTGTAATGTCCCATATATTCAATTTCCATTTTTAAAATCATTTTTAATCAAGGATCAGGATAAACCTTCCCAAAAGGCGATTCAGGTTTGACTATCCCAATCAAATCTTTTGATGAGTGGAATGCAATAGATACTGTCTTTCTATGACTTTTGAACACCCAATAAAAGGTTGGCTAATAATATTGAGACTCATGGAATCAGAGGGTCAGTGCCAGTTTGATTTTTTTTTTAAATCAGCTCTGACAAGGTTTTCTGAAGAATGTTTGTTTGTTAGTTACTAAGTTCAATCTGTAAATATCACCACATGAAAATCTATTGTGTTGCTAAAAGGATGTTTGGCAGATCTTTCATGTCGAGACGGCAATTGCAGTACAATTTTCTCCCGAAAGATATGTAGTGAGCATCTAACCTTTCTAATTTTAAACAAAAGGTTAAAAAACATGACCTTTTTTGGCTTTCAACCAGATTTGGTATTCTGTTGTAAGTAAACATTTTCTTGCTGTACAATGGAACGATGATTTTGCATAGCACAGGTCGTTCAGGAACAGGCCACCAGCCCAATCCATCCACTCTGGCATGTTTGCTCCACTTGAATCTCCTCCCATTTTTTTCTCATCTACATCTATCATTGTATTACTCCAATCCCTTCTCCCTCAATGCCTGACCAGCTTCCACTTAAATGCTTTATACTGTTCACTTCAACAACTCCATGTTAGTGAGTTTCACGTTTTAATTGCCCTTCTAAGCATAAGGGTCACTGTTTTGTATTGTAAGGAAGAGGTGGCTGGGAAAACTGGGGTAGTGTCTTTATTGTCAAAATGTATCCAAGTTAGAAGAGATTATTTCATTTTGTGTTGAAGTTCTCACGCTCAATGCATATGATGCAGGATTGGCACGAGCACCCTTGGAACTGATCGTTTGTCTGATATTGAGCTTTTTTTCATAGGATATAAGTGTCACTGGCTAGACCAGCATTTGTTGCCCATCCAAAATGCTCCTTGAGAAATGGGAACATCTTCTGAAAAACAGTCAAAATTATAATTGTTCAAATCTTTTTGTGAAATGTAGCCTGCAACATCTCTCGTTAAGTTGTCATAAAAAGGTATCTTAAGATTGATCCCATAGTCAGTATAATCAGATCATGTTGATCATTATTCTCCAGCAATTAATTATCTTAAGGAATCTCTTTGCAGCCAGTTACACTCTTAAGCAAAAAAAAATTTTTCCAGTTAGTGGTCCACTGCAAAAATTGGAGTTAAGAACAAAGAGACACGAAATTTTAAGCAAGTGTTAGATTGGAGATCTGGAATGGGTTATATTTGTTAGAATTTAATAAAAGTAAATATAATAGAAACAAACTTAAATGAGAACAGAAGAGAGGAATAATGAAAAATGGAGCCTTGAACGTGAGCAGAAATTAATTATCTAAGTATTTTTAAACTGTAATATTATAATTATAAAGCTGTTCCAAGTAACCAACTACATTTTTTTTTACTGTAATTTAAGTATTATTTCTTATGACTTTAGGGCAATGTTACCTTTAATAAATGCTTGTTGTTCTTGGAAAATTTTTTCAACTTAGTTCCTTTAATTTAACCGTAAGCACGGTTGCTTACAGGGGATAAGGCTTGCATAGTTCTTTAAGTTTGCATGCACATAGCTTTCTTTTTAAATTCAAGTATGGGATGATGGTGTTGCTGCTTGAATCAGCATTTAATGTCTATCTCCAGTCGTAGTTGAGGTAGTGGTGAGCTGGCTTCTTGAACCAGAATCGTATGTTTGATGTAGATACACCCACAATGCTGTTAGGGAAGGTGTTCCAGGGTTTTGACCCAACAACATTGGAGGAATGACTATAACTTTCTAAATTAGGATGGTACGTGGCTTGGAGGGGAACTCCAGGTGGTGGTGTTCCCATATATCTACTACTGTTGTCCCTTAAGACATATTCCTGAGGACCACCTCTAGAGATGCTCTTGAGCTAAGATGACTAACCTCCAACAACAACTGTCTTCCTTTGTGCTAGGTATGACCCTAACCAGTAAAGAGTTTTCTCCTGATTCCCGTTTTTGCTAGCTTGATGCCACACTCGGTTAATTGCAGCCTTGATGTCAAGTGAAATCGCGTGTATGTGGAATTCAGCTTTTTTGTCCCTGTTTGAATTAAGCATGTAATGCATGAAGACATAGCCTCAGAGTCATTAGGAAACCAAAAGTTGAGAGAGTCTAGATCTATGCAGATCTGGATCAGTGCAAAATCTAAATTAAGGACGAACGATATGCATGGCTTGTCGAATAAAAATATTAATGAAAATTTCGTGTTGTCTTATCTTCCCATGTTTGTTTCATTCACCATTGTTACTCCGTACTTTATGATGTAACTAACAAGCAAGTTAGCAGTTTTCAGGGTTAGGCAAAAAAGGGAAGTTGCTGCCACAATCCTGCCAGCTCTAATGGTTTTAAATGGTGGAACAGACTAGTGGGCAGAATGGCCTGCTCCTATTCCTAATTCAAGTGTCATATTACAACATCACCATACTTAACACTGTTATCACTTTTTAAAATCAAGCTCTTGTCCTATATTGAGACTAAATAATGGGAAACCTTAATCCTTTTAAAGAAATTGGATAAAATCAGAGTATCTGATGTGTTCTATGACCTAATGTAGTTGCTTATCTTATAAACATGTATAAAACGGACACCAGTCTTTTAGAAAAATAAGTTATTACTCTTGCACAAGTTTCTCATACCATTAAAAATATAATTTTCTGCAGATCCTATAGAGATTGGGGGATGTAAATCTTTTTTTTTCCGAATGTGAAACCATTAAAATAAAATCTGAAGTTACTCCAGTATATATGTGGACTTTTACCAGCTATCCTATTGATATTGTATTATAGTTTAGTGTTTAAAATTCGATGCCCAGTTCCTCTTTTTAGATTTTGAGCCCCTGCTGAGATTTCTATTGATTCCATGCATTGACTATTTGATATGCATTGAGAATTTACCAACAGAGTGTTTGGTTCTTTTACCATCAAACAAACGTTTAAAGGTTCTCTTAAGCCATTGAATTTAAAAGATAACAGTAACAAGCTGACAATTACTGAAACACACCCTGCTAAAATACCAGGAGTCCTGTTTTCTTCACCATATAGAGATGACCACTTGAAACAATGCATTTGTGCATTCCAAAGTTTTAGGTGAATTTTACAAGACTGCTTTTATTACTATTAATTTGTGATGAAATAAAAACAAATGGAAACCACTTTTTCTGCTTCAGCGTAAAGTTTTTTAGATTAGGTTAGATTCCCTACAGTGTGGAAACAGGCCCTTCAGCCCAACAAGTCCACACCGACCCTCCGCAGAGTAACCCACCCATTCCCATTTCCCTCTGACTAATGCACCTAACACTACGGGCAATTTAGCATGGCCAATTCATGTGACCCCCACATCTTTGGACTGTGGGAGGAAACTGGAGCACCCAGAGGAAACCCAATCAGACATGGGGAGAATGTGCAAACTCCACACAGACAGTCACCCGAGGCCAGAATCGAACCTGGGACCCTGGTGCTGTGAGGCAGCAGTGCTAACCACGCGCCACTGTTAATTATGTTTACATTCCAAGTCTTGATAGCTGAGCATTATTAATAAATGAATGAGTTAAAGTAGTGAGTCATTGGAGTTTGCATTGAGATATGCCAATGGCAGGTTTTGCATTTTCAAAGTTCTTTGTGATTGGAGAGTGATGGTTCCTCTGAGAATTACAACAAGAAATTCATTCACAGCATCATGGCTAGTTCAGCTATACAGGGGCAGAAGGAAAGTTTGGAAAGCAATAGGAATGAAGGATTCTATATTTGGAGGAATCAGACAAGCTTGGATAAGCTAAAAATTGCTGAAGGAAATATTATAAAGTTGGTAATTCACAAGCAATGTGGGGTGCACCGAGGGGTGCTGAGGGATAGAAAGCTGGTAATTTTGGATGTTACTGGCCATCATTTTCCAATCTATCTTAAATACTGCATTAGTGCCAGAGGATTGGAGAATTACAAATATGGCACCCCTTTTCAAAGGCCATGCTGTCAGCGCTGTTGAGTTTATCCAGTACTTTCTCTCTTTCTATTAGAGAAACTAGGTCTCTTTTTACTCGGAGAATAAGTGAAGAGGATGTTCCATGTTTACAAAATTATAAGGGATTTTTATTAAGGAACTGGAGTGAAACTATTTCGACTGGTCAATGACTTGGCATGTACGAACCCTCATTTACAAAAACATAAAGAGGCATTGGAGAAATGATTTCACACTAATGGCTAAACTTTACGTCCTTTGGGGACAGGTTGAGGGGGAGGCAGGGTGGCAATTTGGCACAGCAATGTGGAAGAAAGTGTGAAAAAAATCTTGCTTCTGCTGTGTAATTTTGCCAGTTGCAGGGGAGATCACAGATGAGTCCAACCACCTGGAGCTCAATTGAGCCATTTAAATGACCAATTAAGGGCCACTTTCTGCCACTGCAGGCCCTTTGCCAGCAGCAGTTGGTGGGTGTTGGACATTGCCATGTTGAGAGAAAACTTGGTGAAACCTAGCAGCTGCCCAATGGGCTATCGTGAGTGGGACCATCGTTCCAGCATTCCACAACCCACAGAGGACACTCGGCCAGCAATGGCCACTCCTGCTGCAGAGGTGCTGCCTACTGACAGAAACTGCAGGGCATACTCATCACGGAGCCCTCTCCAGCTATCCCTCAACCCACTTATTCCACTTCGTGGGTGCAAAAATTCAGCCTGCCCTCATCTTGCAGGTGCAGTCCCAGCAATAACCACCACTGGTGGTGCTGTTGAGCCTGCTAAACTTCAGGTCCACTGATTTGAACCAACTGCTCCTGGGAGCAGATCTCCAGCCTTACACAGGATGGCAGCCTCAGTGGATGGTGATCACTTAGCTGGTGCTGTGGGCAGTATAATTACCTGTGTTACACTGTGTGCTGAAGCAGGGTTGCCTTTTTGAGAGGTGGCAGTGCTATCCTGTCAGAACAATTCCAGCTAAGAGTTCTTAAAACACTAGCAACAAGTAGTGAAAGATCCATAACCGCTTTTAGAAAGTAACTGTATCTTTCAAAAATAAAATTTCAAATGGGTATGGGAAAATGGCACTAAATCAATAATGCCTTCAGGAAATCAGACCGAGAATAATGGCCCAACACAGTTGTAAAATTCTATGGCTCTTGTTAAAATTAAGCACCACCTGTGGATTTAATGAAATTGGGGTCAAGACCCCCTCTCTAATCAAGAATCTGTTTCCAGTTAAGTTTTTCAGAAAACCTACAGTTTATTTTTGGCATGCATACAAAATCAAATAGGCTGCAATTTGAACCAGGATCGTGAGATCTGGTATCCACCACCTGTAAGTACAGTCCACAGCGCACATCCTGCCTAATGGCCAGAAATTTTCACTTCAGTACATTAAACAAGATGAGCACTCTGTTCAGACAGAAGATAATATTAATGATATCACCTGCGTAATTAACACTCCCATTCAATCATAGAATGTAACTTACACACTCGAATACTGAAAAATATCTTTTTATTTATCAACCACAATACAAAACTAAAAACTATCTTGAGAGCTACAAAAAATAAGGTACTCCCAGGCTTTGTACCTCTGTGGTATAGGGCAGTATGCCTTTGCTTCCATAGAAATGTCATGGTTTCCAGTGGGGTGGTTGCATTACAGGGTTTTAGTGTTTGAGTTTTGTCCATTTTGTTGCCATTGATGAATTGAAGCAGGCAATTTTGTGTTATTTTATCAAGTATTAACCCTGAGTTTGCATGCATCTATAAGAATTTCAGGTTTTTAAATGTAAAACTTTTCAAAACTATTCCAAAGCGATATCTACCTTCTATTCATTTTTCTTCTGTTTTATGATTTAACTGCTTTGTAAATTGAAGATAGTATCTTGTATATTGAGCAGTACATTTGTTTTTTCTTTAACTACTAATTTTTGATGTGTTTAACCAACTGATTAGCTGTACTTCCCAGTGCCTCCAGCTGTGTTGAAGCATTCAGGCTCAGGATTTCTCCAAACATACTCTGGCATTACATAGATAGGGAATTGGGAATTTTTGAATAGATGACACTTCAATTTCCAATCACCACTGCTTTATTTCACCAGAAATGACAGTGGGTTCTTAATGCTTCCTATCCAAATTTCACAGGACCACTGAGCGTGACTGTAATACAAACTGCCAAGCAATCTGGTATTTTTACTACATATATCCTCCCCTTTATATGTGAATACAGATAACTTTGTAGCGGTGTCGCATTCCAAGTCCTTTTTGAAAAAAAATGGCCTAAACCTGGTCTTGATCAACCGCTTCCTTCTTAACATCGCAATCAAAATTGTGTTCAACCCTCCGAAATGGAGGACCATCTTCTGACTCGGGAGATTTTTGAATAGTTGTTTCATGTCAACATGTCATTGAATTATCTGCTCACACGCTAAAACAATTATTCATTGTTGGGGCTGTACATATGAATTATGAAGTACTTACAGAAAGAAGATTGCCTACCTTTTTCATTTGGTAGTGTTTAAAGTTCACACCTCAATTTCTGTTCTTTTGTAGATTACATAAAAACTGGTCTTACTTTTGAGATAGGAGGCCAGGTTACTGTGCAAGTCAACCAGAGGCTGAAGGGTCATGGCTCATGAGCATGCATACGTACTGGAAATGTTTGTCTGGACCATTCAATACTTGCCCATCCATAGTGTACAAGGTTGGAGGATGGCACTCTAGTTGCTCAGCTATGATGGACACCTGCATGGCTACAGGTGTATTTCGTTCACTTACTGAGTTCAATCTGCCAGGAAATTGGCATTCCTGCTCAGTCCAGACAAGGGATCATTCGATACCCCATCCACCACCCAAAACACACAAATTGGATTCCAAAGATAATCCATTTTTAGCAAATCAGACTACAAAAGAACATTCTTTCAAAAAGCTGCCTTTCATAACCTTAGCTTAGAATGAACCCACAGCTCCCTCGCACCCGGTGGTCAGAAATCAGGCTACAGGGAGCCTGTGAAAGTGTTTACTCCCTTGAAGCACTAGGAAAAACCAAGGAGTTTCTTCTTTAGTGGCTCGTCTGGGTACACTACCTTGTAGCTAGTTGCCATGCGACATCAACAGACTTGAGAACCACTCATGACCTCTGTGCATTTCTATTTTAAAAAAATTGAACTGATCAACAAAAGAGAGCTTGCTATTCTGTTAATGGGAGTTGCTGAATTCAGCAATGTAAATGTACAGCTTTTTGATTTGGATGTTATTTAATTTCCTTTCTTTGTATTACAGCTTTCTTTGGAAAGTATCTGAATGAGTACAATGGCAGCTACATTCCACCTGGTTGGCGTGAGTGGGTTGGATTAGTAAAGAATTCTCGGTTTTACAATTACACACTCAATAGAAATGGTGTAAAGGAGAAGCATGGATTTGACTACTCAAAGGTACTTGTCTATATCTAGTTTTTGGCGGTTCAGTATCCTATTCAATCAGTGACTTAGAGGCAATGATTTGCTGAGTTATACACTTCATACAAAAATAAGAGTTCAGTTGTATATAGTATTGTGACTTAAATTTTCTGTATCACACTTAAGCATTTTACACGCTTGTGCCTTTGAATCAATCCTATGAAAAAAAACAACCTTGAAAGTTGCCAAAATTACTATTTAGCATACAAAGTAGAATATTCTCAGCTAGATTCTCAACAAATACAAGGAAAATGAACTGAATTTCACATGTAAGAACCTTTTGGATGTACCATCTTCACAAAACAGAGCAATTCTTAATTCCCCACAGAGGTCTAAGAGGAGCAATTAACCCTTTATGTACCATAATGTTTTAGGCCAAATTCAGTATTACGTGACTATTATTGAATAATGTTACAGGTGAAACTGAGCTGCTGGATGGGATGAATTTTTCTTGCACTAGATACTTTTGTCTTTTAGTTTAAACACTGCAACTGCCGTTGAAGCATGTGTTTCCTAAAACACACTCTAGCTGAACATGAACCCACTATCTAAATAGATAGAACTTGGAATGAGATCAGTTACATCCAGTCTCCACACTTTTGTAGTTTTTAAACTGGAACAGAAGTGGAGATGGACGCATGGTAATAAGGATCATGCTGATGTTATAGAACAGACCAAACTCGCTCAAAGTATGTTCAGGAGATAGCCCAAACCCTACCATTTATCATATTTAAAGGCACGTATACAGCTCTGTATTCCAGATTTGATTTGATTGGTCAAATTACTGCCTTAAAGCAACACACTTTATTCTTACACCATAGTTAAAATAGAATAATAAAATACCTTGTATGCGTTAACTTCATTGAAATATTTAGCAAATTAATATATTATTTAATTACTACTCATGAACTGTTCCACTACAGCAGTATCCCACGGACATACTTCTGACCATGTCAAATACAGTAAAACAGATTTCCATCACTTGTGATCATCTTTAATCCAGGAGAGAGGAAAAACTAAAAGCCTGCATCTAGTAGCAGAGAGAGAACTTGAGCTTCTTGCAACAGCAGAGAGAAAGTTGTATCTAGCAGCTTCAACTCTTTAAAAACCCCAACTTCAACAGCTGAAAACAAAAATGAAAACCCTGGGTCTGAATGAACCGGACTTCACCCACTCATGTTTCTTTTGTCTAATTTTTAAAAAAGTGATTTATTCTGCCTCCCATGAAGCAGATACCTCATCACCAGGTTTACTACACGTCCCCAAGAGAAATGGGACAGAACCAATCCCTCTTAAGGACACATTTTGTTACACTGAATTGCTGGATAAATAGATGATTGACAGAATCATGTACATCAAAGTTGTTATCATGTCCACATCCAATGTCCCCACTGAAATGTATTCCTACACTGTCCTAGTGCCAACCAACTTCATCCTGCTTCACAATGACCTTTTACACTATTAGGTCATTAGTGGGAGTATTCATTGATGAATATACAATGTTCTGGATCTTTTGCTGTTCCTCTGATACTGAAGCAATGTGTATGTGCAGCAAGGTCTGGCCTACATTGAAAGTTGAGATGATACTGGCAACATTCACACCACACAACTACCAGACATTGACAATCTCCAAGGGGAATCTAACCATCTCCCCTTGACAGCCGTGCAAAGGAGCAAGTTCCCCTCCCAGCCACTCCCCATTCTTGCGTTAGAAGTATATTGTGTATCTTTCACTGTCCCAGAATCAACATTCTGAAACTCCCTTCCTAACAGCACTATAGGTGCGTATGTGCACCTATGTCCTCAGTTTAATAAATCACTCACCATCAACTTTGGTTTTAGGGGTGGCCAGTAAATGCCAGATAGCCCCCAGTGATATTTCCCTAGCAACATCTAGTGGTTAAATAAAATAAATTCCTGACACTCACTTTAAAATCAACAAGAAACTATTTATTTAACTAACTCTAACCCCAACAGTGAACAAATTAACTGAACTATTAACAATCCAAATAAATACTGAACAAACTGGGAAAGGAAAACAGGTATTATTGCTTACCAGGTTCTGAACCTACCACAAATTTACAAAGATGTGTTTCCCTGCACAGAACAATCAATTTTCCATCGGGAAACCCACAAGTTGAAAATAAGATGTAAAGTTTTTTATACTAACTTCATCTACCCTCTCTATATTGTAGCAAGTTGCTGCAAAAATGTCCATCCGACCAGTGTTGAATTGCGTGCTCAGATGAATTAAAAATGTTACAGCTGCTTAAAAAACTGATAATATATCTCATTGTTGGCAGCGGCAGAAAGTAATTCTGTCCTATCTCAACTCTAACACTGAATCCTGGAAACTTGATCAATCTCTTTCAGCAATTCAAGCAGGCAGTTTTTTGTGGGGAAGGGGTGTGGGGGCAGTGGTCAAAGCTAATTTTCAGCTTTATCTGAAGTGTCTTGGCACGAGAGTGACATTAAATGAAAATGGCTGTGCGAGATATTTGGAAAACATCACCAGAAACTACTTCTGGAAGCATTATGCTTGCTTATGTTTCACAAAACAGCAAAAAACATTTAAATAAATTCTCTGGTTTTAGAAATCTAAGAATGGGATTTCACCTTACTCACGTTAGCACTGCTGATGCTGACCTGCAGCTGTCTTTACAGTTATGCAGTGACTCCCATCATTTAAGTGATAATTTAAAAATAAACAGAAATGGGTTCGATGTTGCCATGATTTGTGATAGTGTTATTCTCTCTCCTTGAGCCTTGTGGTGAGTTCTGTGAGATGTCATTATTAAAAACCCTTCTCTAAAATCTACAAAGGGTCAGCTGAGAGTAATATCTGATTTTTATTTCTCTTTACATCCCTTATTTATTAAGATGCCTTTAAATTTCCTCATGAATGAAGTCAAAACTGCATTTCCCTTTCAGCCTCAATTCTCCATTATTGCTTGCTTTCCCTCTTCACTTTACAAACTTTGCCTGTCTAATTACTGCCATAAGTCTGTGTCATATTAAAGAAAAATAGGTTGATGGTGTTCGAAGATTGGAAAATCAGTACCGCATGAAGCCAACATCTTGCCAGTTGTTGAGAGAGGCAAAAGCAATTTGGCTAATGCATTACTTGCATCATTAAAATATCATGTTCTAACCTGAGAAACAATCTTAGTCTAGTTAGGGGAAAAAATAAAAATCTGTCAGGCATTCCTCTTGTTTGCAATTCCATAAACTCGAGGTAATGAACATGTTTATATTTCTGTATCATTTATGTACGCACTTCACTGAGCATATTTAGTGTTATCATTCCTCGTTTGTGGAGAAAACCATGTTTAATAAAGTTAAACCACTTTCCATAGGACTTCCATCTGTTGAAAACAATAGCAGTCATGATTTTGCTTTCTCTCACCATCTTTGTAGCTGCTGATATTTTGACTTGAAAACAAAAGTATTGGTACTTAGTTTCTGCACATGTTTTATGGTTAATGGATCTGTTGTTTTATTTTGTATATGATTCCAACTATTTGGTCCAAGACTAGAGAATATGTTTAACAAACCCACATTGATAATGTACTGTAAATGGAAACAGGTTAACCCATTCTAGCAGGAAGCAATTGGCCTGCTGCAGAAAACACATTGGATGAGAACCACACTCCAAATTTGAGTTAAAAGACAATTTTAATAATCTGAATTACCTGCAGCTAGTACATTCAGAAGATCAATGGGGGAACATGGCTCCTTCAGTATTCTTATGAATGCAAGAGCAAATGGAGAAGATTGCAGTTGTCTAAGTTTCATAGATCTTATCATTGCAGGAACCTCTCTGCCTATATTAATTCTGGTAGTATCCAGGAAACCTAATCCTTGAGGTAGCTTTCTTACTGGTTAATTCAGTGATGTGTGTAGAATGTCACAATGACTAAAAATTATTGATTGTTTTTACAAAATATTGTGCACATATATGTGTGCGTGTTTGTGCAGGACTACATGTGCATAAGTATCGTCACTTATTGAGGTTATTAAAAATATATTTTAAACAATGTATCGTTAACATTATACCATTAGGCCAGATTTTTCAGGGAGTGACAAATTGCCACTCTGGACTTTTGATTTTTATGAAAGAAAGGAACTCTGTATTTTTGACAGGAGATCCTGCGAAGGGCTCCCTTTACATGCGGAGTCATAATTCCATTCAGTCTGTTTTTGCTTTGTTGCATAAAACTGTCAGAGAAGAGTTGTGTTGGGTTGAGAGGAGAGATGATGGGTCAGGTCCAGTAGCAGCGGTGGGGTATGTTGAGGGCATGGATCAAGTCAGGTCAAGTCAGACAGTGGTGAAGGGATTAGTGGGGAGAGGGAATGAAAGAAATCCAGTGGCCAGGTGTTTTAGTCAGGTCCAGTGGCAGTTTTTGGGGTGCTTGTCAGGGGTTGAGTCCAGTCATCACGGTGAGTGTATGTTCCATTGGGCAAAAGTCTGGAAAAGGTATAGTTGGGATCTGTGAGGTACGTATGGGGTTTGTTTCATAATACGTCAGGAGTTGACAACTTATTTAATAATCTAACTTTCCTTGAGTAGCTATTTTACTTAATTTCATTAGAGCCAGCTGAAATCTGAATTTTATGGGGATGTGTGGTGGGTTCCAGGCATAGAGGAATTGCTCCGTAGAAACTTTGATTTCCTAAGAAATTCCTTTGGGATCTGCTATGATGGGGATTCCACATGAATGCTGCATGCAACTATGATCCACATTGGAAAAGTGACTATCTGGCTGGCTGAAAATCTGCCTTATTAACTCTCGATCTCTAGATATAGAGTTCAAACCATACACTTGCTATATTGTCACCATGCATTTGACCATGCTTCTTCAGAATATTAGAATCTCTTAAGTAATGAAACACGATGACTTTGTATTCCACATGCTATGTAACAGAAACAATACCCTCCAGAAAGGCAATTGCACACTTTGGGTTTAAGTCAAATCTGACATTGTTACTGAGATGCACCTGATACTGCAACAGTGGTGGTAAGGCTCTTCTTATCCAACTACTTAAGCCGCAAGTCAGTTTGTACTGCAGAGTTTCTGTTCCATGTTGGAGTGTAGGAAAATGGTTAATAGCCTACATTTCAAGACTAAAATATAAGTTGGTGTAAGTAACTACTGCATTATTTACACTGTTGCATACACAATCCTTTTTATGATCTGAAGAAAAAACATTCACATAGTGGGTGCCTTCAGTTCAAATTAACTAATAGGACAACAGAGCAGAGCTAGACTATTGAAGTGATCCATTTAGTATCATGGAGAAGATATCTTATTCAGCTGGTCACTTATTTGATACGGTTCCTGGTTTATATTTCTACACAAAAGTTTTCCCAACATTATTTAATGAATTAGACAGATTTCTATTTACAGTTTTCTTGTCTGGTTGATGTGCTTGGAATATAAGGAAAGCAGGAGAATACATTACACCTTCTCTCCAAAAACTTCATCTACTTGCCAACCCTTGAAAACTTTACCTTTAGGCATGGAGGGGAGAGGAGGGGTGGTGATTAGGCTCCACTGTTGGCTTTATTCATGTTCGGCACTGGCAAAACCATAATTTATTGTCCGTATCTGTACAACCAAGTGACATGCTTGGACATTTCAGAAGGAAGTTAAAAGTCAACCAAATTGCAGTAGCTCAGTGTCATTTACTGCGTAAGGTGAGATTTCCTTCTAGTTCAGTAACATCCTTCGGTGATGAGTTTTTTTAACAATCCAAGAGTTTCATAATCGCCATTATAGATAACTTTATTTCAAATTTATTTAGTTAACGGAACTTAAACTCTCAGACAGTGGCATTTGAATTCATGCCTCCAGGTCTAAGCTAGGCCTTTAAATTAGTGGCCCATCGACTTTAGCCATTCTGCTGACATAACACCTCCACCATCTTTCTCAATATTTACCCTGACCCTATATTATTAGTCTGAAAAAACTTTTTCTAACTGTTGGCTTTCATTCCTGTCACAAACTTTGTACTTATTCTCCCTACCACCGAGGTTATGGATTTAGTGAACTAAACTGTTCACACTGAAGGCTCAGCTTTCAGGCCCACAATGTTGTTCATTCCATTTTAGGTTCTGCCTAATTAATGCCGAAACCTTTAGCCTTTGTCCTCTCCAATCTTGAATGTTCAAGTGCTCTCCTAGACCGTCTCCCTTATGTCCCATTCCATATTCCATACCAACCATTGTTTACCTATCCATTACCCCTTACTGACCTACCTTAGCTTCCAATTCTTACCCTTGCATTTTAAATGACTCAAATTGTGCTCCTCCCTATCTCTGTAACTACCTCTATCTTTGTTCCCTCACTCTCTGTTCCTCTAAATTTGACATCTCATATATTCCACTTGACTTTGTTTAACCATGTGTCAATATTTTCACTCCTTTGATCCCATATTCTAAAATTTCAACTGAAAATCAGTGTCTCTGTCATTATCCTTCAAATATACATTTAAAGATTTTTAAACCTAATTTTGAGCAAACCTTTCGGCAACCTGCTAAGCAGCTTTATTTTGATTATATGTCTGCGAAATACCTTTAGACATTTCTGTCCATTAAGTGTATGAATATAAGCAACTGCTGTTTAAGACCATAAATGTAAAAACAGAAATTGACCATTCAGCCCATTTGAGCCTTAGGTCATTAAGCCAAGAATTATTGGAAGACAATTGGTTTTAAAAAAAAAATCAAGACTGTAGTCAATAAGTAAACAGTTGTCCATCCTACTAACATAAAGTAGGTTATTTCTCCAGGATATGTTATTTTTCTAAACGATGAATCTTGGGCAGGCAACTCTGGAAAATATTTAGAGACAGCAACAGGAACTTCTGGATGTGGTGATGGTCTGTTTATACTTCAGTGTTGTGAAGCTGTGTATCAATTAAGGCAAAAAGGCTCACCATCACTGATCTCTCTCTCACTTTCCCTGCCTCATCTTGCCACCCCTCTAACCCCTATTACTCTCATGCGATCCATGCCAAGGTATTCCCCCAAGCAAACTGCATCCAAAACCATGCCACTTTCATGCCCATTGTAGAGAAGTTAGGAACCCTAACATGACAGCTGGATGTGATTTTTTTTTTCCCAAAGAAAAGTTTTAAGCAGTCATTCATCAATATCTTTCCATAATGACTTTTTAAAATAAAACTCCTCTTGCTGCAGGGCAATAAGACCGTTGATCATACTCTAATGCTTCAATAGCTAAAATACAAAGTTATTGAGACCTCTTAACCCTTGTGTAACTAAAGATTGTGACATTGATAGCTGAGATCAGACCACCATAGCTCTCAATCAAGTGGAGGCTTAGGGGTGTCAGTGGAATAATGACTGTCTGTCTGGATTCTCGACCAAGAATACATGGAAAGTTGAAAATAGGGTTCTGGTCACAGATCGGGTGCATTTTTTTTTTGTTGGCAATTTTATTAGTTTAATTGTAGAGTGAGGAAATTCAGGGTAAGCACAGATGTTGAGTAATAAGTCAGCCAGTGTCTTACTGAGACTTGTGTCTCTGAAGTCTTGTGTATAGATGTGTGTTTTTTTGCTGCCTCTACCAGTGTTGTTAATTAATCTTGCAAAACTGCTGGTGTGGGTGCATGATTTGTTTTCCTTATCTCTGTGTGCAGTTTTATTGTGTATTCAGCAGTCTTCAAAACGATAAATGCCCAACGTTTTTGGATAATCTGTATTGGATGACTCACACTTCTGATATCTCCAAATCATAGCTGTTCCTCTTAAAAATGTTCATTCCAGTAACTGGCTTTACACCTCTAAATCTTGACTTCAACGTTTTGACCCAGCTGCAGAAGTGCACAGTATCTGGAGCTTGATACTCTTGTCTCTCCCTAGATTTTAACACGCAAGGGTAACTAATTTAGACCTAAAGATCTCTAATGTGCCTTTTGGCCCCTGTTGCATTTGTGCCTAAGATGTTTGAAGGCACGATACCATGGTCTGTTGTATTGGCCAGGCACAATATTTTACAAGGGAGTGATAGTTTTGTCACGTTTCCTGATCATTAATTGCAAGGAGCATACAAAAAAAATCTGACTGAACCATCTGTCAATTGTCAGAAGATTAGACTGAAGATAAATCAATCTAAATTAGAATACATTAGAGAGTAAGAGTATGAGGAATTGACAATTAATTAAGAGTATCATGCTATCAAAACATCTGTCAAAAACATTTTGTTGTTAATTAAATTTAAAGAATGAAGTCTGTGAAATTCTGCACAGCAGCCATTCACCCTGTTATCATGGGAAAGCTGACCAGAAGAATGATCAGTTGGATAATGACAAACCTCAAAGTAGGAGCAATGTAGACCATTCAGCTCTTTAAGCATATTCTGTCATTGAATAATTAACTGGCTGATCAGTTTGAGTTTCAAAATCTACATTGCCATCTATCCTATCTATTCCCATATAATAACCGTATAATAACCTTCAATTCTGAGCCTAATGATCTATCCCTGTCTTAAATATTCAATGATCCTGCTTTCACCACTACCTAAGGCAGAAAGTTTCAATGTTTGTCAAACCTCTGGGAGAAACAAAAATCTCCCAGCCTGTCCAACCTATCCTCAAGACAGTTCATTCATTCTAGGTATCAATCAAGTAAACCTCCTTTGAACCACTTCAAACATATTTATATCCTTCCTTAACTAAGACAAAAACTGCACATAATAATCAAGAGTCTCGCTGAAGCATAGCTCTTCCTTTTATTTCAATCCCTTCCTTATTAGCCATAGCATTCCTTTAGCCTCCTTGATTGCATGCTGAACCTGCATACTAACATCTTGTGATCATGCCCTAGAACACCAAAATCCCTCTGCAGCTTCAATTTCTGCAGTCATTCTTATTCAAAGTAATGCCCTCAAGTGGTATGGTAACTGAAATTTTAAGAGAAAGATAACATTTCTGACCTCCAAGTTAATTAGGAAGGCATCAAAATGTTAGTTGCCAAAGTCCAAATATCTGCTCATGCAAAACTACAACAAATGTTTTCCTTGGGGTTACAAGTTGTGTACAGAAAACATACTTCACTGTTGAAAGTGACAACTGATCCTTCTCTACCCTCTAATGCTGTTTTCCCTTTTTAAAAAAACTCTATTCAAGAAAGTGCAAATTATTTGACTGTAGATATGATGTATGGGAAAGAGCAAAGCAGACTCCTCTAGTTTAAAATCTAAAATTGTTAATGGATTAAATTACTGCATCATCTGGTTATTTCTAAAATTCTTTCAAGGAAAGGTTAGAAATAATTTGAATTGACTTTACCCTCACATCTATGTTATAATTTCTAGAGTCATAGAGATGTACAACATGAAAAGCAGACCCTTCGGTCCTACTCGTCCATACCGACCAGTTATCCGAACCTAATCTCGTCCTATTTGCCAGCACTTGGCCCATATCCCTTTAAACCCTTCCTATTCATATAGGTAAAAACAATGACTGCAGATGCTGGAAACCAGATTCTGGATTAGTGATGCTGGAAGAGCACAGCAGTTCAGGCAGCATCCAAGTAGCTTCGAAATCGACATTTCGGGCAAAAGCCCTTCATCAGGAATAAAGGCAGTGAGCCTGAAGCATGGAGAGATAAGCTAGAGGAGGGTGGGGGTGGGGAGAAAGTAGCATAGAGTACAATGGGTGAGTGGGGGAGGGGATGAAGGTGATAGGTCAAGGAGGAGAGGGTGGAGTGGATAGGTGGAAAAGAAGATAGGCAGGTAGGACAAGTCCGGACAAGTCATGGGGACAGTTACTGAGCTGGAAGTTTAGAACTAGGGTGAGGTGGGGGAAGGGGAAATGAGGAAACTGTTGAAGTCCACATTGTTGCCCTGGGGTTGAAGTGTTCCGAGGCGGAAGATGAGACGTTCTTCCTCCAGGCGTCTGGTGGCGAGGGAGCGGCGGTGAAGGAGGCCCAGGACCTCCATGTTCTCGGCAGAGTGGGAGGGGGAGTTGAAATGTTGGGCCACGGGGCGGTGTGGTTGATTGGTGCGGATGTCCCGGAGATGTTCCCTAAAGCGCTCTGCTAGGAGGCGCCCAGTCTCCCCAACGTAGAGGAGACTGCATCGGGAGCAATGGATACAATAAATTTATGCCTGTCTCTTAGTTGGCTACGTAGAGCAGTTGATCTTCCGTAATTACACTGGTACCACTCCCCACCTCTTCCTCCGCTACATAGATGACTGCATTGGCGCCACCTCGTGCTCCCGTGAGGAGGTTGAGCAATTCATCAACTTCACCAACACATTCCACCCTGACTTTAAATTTACCTGGACCATCTCTGATACCTCTCTCCCCTTCCTGGACCTCTCCATCTCCATTAATGATGACCGACTTGACACTGACATTTTTTTTACAAACCCACCGACTCCCACAGCCACCTGGATTACACCTCTTCCCACCCTACCTCTTGCAAAAATGCCATCCCGTATTCCCAATTCCTCCGCCTCCGCCGGATCTGCTCCCAGGAGGACCAGTTCCACCACAGAACACACCAGATGGCCTCCTTCTTTAGAGACCGCAATTTCCCTTCCCACATGGTTAAAGATGCCCTCCAACACATCTCGTCTACATCCCGCACGTCCACCCTCAGACCACACCCCTCCAACCGTAACAAGGACAGAACGCCCCTGGTGCTCACCTTCCACCCTACCAACCTTCGCATAAACCAAATCATCCGCCGACGTTTCTGCCACCTCCAAACAGACCCCACTACCAGGGATATATTTCCCTCCCCACCCCTTTCCGCCTTCCGCAAAGACCGTTCCTTCCGCGACTACCTGGTCAGGTCCACGCGCCCAAACAACCCACCCTCCAATCCTGGCACTTTCCCCTGCCACCGCAGGAACTGTAAAACCTGCGCCCACACCTCCTCCCTCACCTCTATCCAAGGCCCTAAAGGAGCCTTCCACATCCATCAAAGTTTTACTTGCACATCCACTAATATCATTTATTGTATCCGTTGCTCCCGATGCGGTCTCCTCTACATTGGGGAGACTGGGCACCTCCTAGCAGAGCGCTTTAGGAAACATCTCCGGGACATCCGCACCAATCAACCACACCGCCCCGTGGCCCAACATTTCAACTCCCCCTCCCACTCTGCCGAGGACATGGAGGTCCTGGGCCTCCTTCACCGCCGCTCCCTCACCACCATACGCCTGGAGGAAGAACGCCTCATCTTCCGCCTCGGTTCATTTCAACCCCAGGGCATCAATGTGGACTTCAATAGCTTCCTCATTTCCCCTTCCCCCACCTCACCCTAGTTCTAAACTTCCAGCTCAGTAACTGTCCCCATAACTTGTCCGGACTTGTCCTACCTGCCTATCTTCTTTTCCACCTATCCACTCCACCCTCTCCTCCTTGACCTATCACCTTCATCCCCTCCCCCACTCACCCATTGTACTCTGCTACTTTCTCCCCACCCCCACCCTCCTCTAGCTTGTCTCTCCATGCTTCAGGCTCACTGCCTTTATTCCTGATGAAGGGCTTTTGCCCGAAACGTTGATTTCGCTGCTCGTTGGATGCTGCCTGAACTGCTGTGCTCTTCCAGCACCACTAATCCATAAAGGAAAGCATATCAAAAGCCACCTTCACAATCCCTATCTACCTGCAACTCCACTTTTGAGAAACGATGAACCTGCACTCCAAGATCTCTTTGTTCGGCAACACTCTGGCTTTTGCCCGAAACGTCAAATTTATTTTTTCTCTTTTTTTTTTCCTTTTCCTGATCCGAGGATGCTGTCTGATCTGCTGTGCTTTTCCAGTGCCACTCTAATCAACACTCACTAGGACCTTACTATTAAGTGTATACGTCCTGCTCTAGTTTGCTTTTCCAAAGTGCAGCAAATATAAAAAAGCAGAATAATCAAGTATTGGCAACTTCTAGCAATAAAACTCGGCAGCTGCATCGATGTACACTAATTCTAATGTGTTTGCATTTTTCAAATGATGTCTATGGTTTTAAATATGAATATTCTTTCACATATTGCAGTTAAATATTACATTCTATTCAGTGGTTCGAGATGGCATTAGAGCATGGTAATACTTTGCAATTTGCACATGAAGAAACACTTTCCACTGTATTGTTATATAGATGTGACAATAAATCTAACGTATTCACTGTTTCCAGCAATGCTACACTAATTAAAATGTTACCTTATAGAGACTGATGGGTTTCTTCTTGTGCTTCTTTCAAAAACTTTCTTTGTAAGTTTAATGTTCAATGTATTATTCTCCTCCTGTTTTGATAGGATTACCTGACAGACTTGATGACAAATGACAGCATCAACTATTTTAAATTATCCAAGAAGATTTATCCACATAGACCAGTTATGCTGTTGATAAGTCATGCTGCACCCCATGGTCCTGAGGACTCAGCTCCACAGTTTTCCAACCTCTTCCCCAATGCTTCCCAGCACATGTGAGTATTAAGATTATTATAATTCAGTTTTGTAATCATGCACAAGGTGCAGTAAACATTACAGTTCCTATTTGGCTGCTTAAGCAACTTGCAAATACTCTAGGTTTACATCGAGACATGTTCTCTCATCTATTTCCTTGAGGAAGTAGAGTTTATATAATGTGCTGGTGTTGAGTTACATAGGACAATAGGCTTCAATCTCATCAAGAAAATTGCTGAGTTATGCCAATTTCTCATACAGTGACGCAATGAGGAATTTTGCAAATCACTGTATCCTCCTTGATGTGGGATCCTTTTTAAATAGTAATTTCTTCTAGAAACAAACCTGCATGGAAAGAATATTGGCATGGGCGATAAATTGGGATAGATTCCAACCCATTCCTAGTAGTATAATTGCCAACAGAACCTGGTTTTGCTTTAGCAAGAAGCATTTAATTTGGCTCAGATATTGAAGCGACCACTTGTAACAGAAATGGAGTATAATGTGAGAAAGTATGAGGTTGTCCACTTTGACAGGAAGAATTAAAAAGTGTTGCTATCTAAATGTTGGTAATTCACTGAGACGCAGTGTGATGTGAGTGTTCTACTGCATGAATCACTGATTTGTATATTGTCCAGATACAGTGCTATTGAATACAAAGGTATGGAAGTTCTGCTTCAATTACAAACTGTATTGGTGAGATCACATCTAGAGTACTGTCCTCCTTTGTTTAAGGGAGGTTGTAAGTGAATTGGAGCAGTTCAGAAATAATTTATTTGACTAATGCCAGGAGTAAGAAGGGACTTCAAACCTTTAAGAGATTGAAACATATGAGACCCTTAGGGACCTTGACAGGGTGGTTATGGAAAGGATGTTTCCTTTTGTGGAATAATCCAGAAACCGGGATGACTTATTAAAAATAAGCTATCACCCATTTAAGATCATATCAAAGAGAAATGTATGGTGTTATGAATCTATTGGAACCCTCTTCCTCAAAAGAAAGTGGCAGCAGAATCTTTGAATGTTTTAAGATAGATTGCTGATCAGCAAGGGGGTGAAGGGTTATCAAATGTAGATAGGAATGCATAGTAATGAATCATCCATAATCTTCTACAATGATGTAGCAGGCTTGAGGGACTGAGCGGCCTACTCCTTGTAATTCAGATGTTACTATGAACCCTGTTTATGATGATTACAGGAAAGGTGGAACAACATGGGAAAAGCTGAAAACAGCTGAACAATCTAGCAAGGTATTGTTGACAATTGTGGAGCAAGAGAGTTTGGCAATTAGGGCTGCAGAGGGGGAAGATATTGACAATGATAGGGAGGAGACTGACCGACTGCCAACAGCAGAGTGGTGCCTGAATGTTTTGTTAAGAGTTGTCTTGAAAGCATTCTTGTTTCCTCTAGCTTGTAAAACTTTCTGGCAAAGGGACTTTGAGTGACGTGGCAATATATCTGTTTCCATTTAACTACCAGTTTTCCTGACCCCAGGGAAATCCATGCTGTGACAGTGAATTTTAAATCTGCCTCCAATTATCACAATGAGTCCAGTTTAAATATGACAAGCAAATTACCTGTCACTTCATGTTGGAATTGTTGAAAACCATGATGTCTGTTTTAAAAATGTTTTGGTTGCATGTATGGCATGCTGGAGGCATGTTCCCATATTCAGTTTGTTAGACTACCTCTACTGTCTGTCATAAAATGAGTCAATGATTATGGTAGGCACTACACCCAAGGATATGGCAAGCAAGTCATTTACTGAATGAACGAAGTTTATTTATCTTTCAGCAATTTGCTTCTCATTCTGAACACTGCATCTACCAATATCGTGCCAGATCTGTCAGTTACCAAAATCCTTTGCCTCCTGGAAGCAGCTTAAGTCGTTTATATAATGCAGCCTGAATTGAGCCACATTGTGTTTTCAGTATTGTCGGATAAACGTCGAACTATCAGCACAAATAGATGTTTATGTTAAATCTGCATCCACGCATCTGCACCTTCAAGGCAAAGAGTTAATTGTCACCTTCATGTCTTAAAAGCACTAGTGAGTTTACAAAGTACTCCAAATGCATAGGTTGCAAGCCAACACAGAGGCTGGCATTATAACGCTGCAAAAAAAAAAATTCTGCGCTGAGCATTTAATTACCGGTAAGAAATTGGTATCAGAGTGAGGGCGTAGCTGTGTTACTGCCAATTTGCAGCGTGTGCATGGACACATTTTGATTTAGTGGGACTGTTCCACTTTTAATGCTGATATGTTTTAATACTCATGTTTGAGCTGAGCCAGAAGTGCCTTTACTTTATCTGTGAATGCAGTAGATGTTGCACATGCAGGCACACAGATTTGTTGAACATACTACCTGCTGAGGAGATGAGGAAAGTGGCAGGTGGTAGGAAGAAGCAGTTTATACTGGCAGGCATCCACTTGTTTCAATCTGCACCAGTGTTAGGTTCACCATTTAGGTGGGCTGTGTTTGCGTTGGTGCCAAGTTGGAATTAATTCTGATCACTTTTACTTTCACTTTGTTCTTTGTTGAATTCTTCATAAGTAATTCAGTTGAAGTGCAGTGTGTGAGCACTACTGTCTCTCCAGGAAAGTGGCCATTATTCTTAAACTGAGACAGTGTGTTAAGCAAGTTATCCAACAATAGATTAGGAACATGGGAAACTTGTGTCAAAACATGCATATTTTAACAAGGGGTTGATAGATTTCTAAAAAAGTTTTTTTAAAAACTGTTCACTGCTCCCTTCCCTAGCTTAGGTGGTGATTTTAGCATCTTGGAACACTGCCCAATTAAGAACAACTAACTAAACACAAACCAAGAAGAAATCAAATTTTGATCTTCCCAATGTTTATGGTTTGGCTTTTCAACATATTTGCTGAGCCATTAAGGAAATCCAGCTTTTAGTTCGTACTGTTATCAGTCCTTATAAGGACTGATAATACTTCTGTGAGGAAAAGATTGGCAAGATTGTAGTCAAAATATTGAATAAAGGAGGTCAGCTTGGCTTAAATTCTATTATTACCTTTCATGTTGAGTCAAAATTAAGGCTGCTATTCCCTGAAAAGCAAAGTTTGAATCTGAGAATAAACGCAATTCTGAGCAGCCCTGCACAATATTATTAGTCAAGCCATTCTTAAAATTAAAACAGAAGACAAATGGAATGGGATGAAGTTGGTTATGAATGACGGATGATATCATTACATATTTTAAACAAAGAAACAAATTTGGGGTCCAATGAGATAACATGAAGGACTAGGAAGAATCTAAAAATGAGCAACCTTTTCTGTACAGGTAGCAAGTACCTAATAACCATCGTATAGGGTTGTTATCTGTGGGCTTTCCTTCTGTTTTTCAAATAGTCTGCCTAACCTGTTGACACTCACCTCAATTCATGTACATTGCACATCAGATTAACTTGATCTCTGCTCTGAGACTCTGAATTGGAGAGACTCGACAGACATTTCCTACAGCTATGAAGTTCCAACGTTACTTTTGCCCACCACTTCACGTCACTGCAGTCTTAACATTGTGCCTCTACTGCCAATTTTTCTCATTATCTAGCTCTCAAATGATAATGTAAGTTGAAAATAAGTTACTGATAACTAATAAATACAAATTGGTAAAGTGATTTTTCTCGATTCTGCACTTAATAGCTATTTGCTGTCTTAATTATAAGAATTGATGGATTAGTTTAGTTATAATTTGAGGAGAGGGTAATTAATCCTGAGCTCCATTTTAAAAAAATCTCCATTGTTCCTCCAACTCCGTCTCTCCCCGTCTCCGACTCTCCCTGTCTCCCCCCCTCCCTCCCCGTCTCTCTCTCTCCCCGTCTCTCTCTCTCTCTCTCCCTGTCTCACTCTCTCTCTCTCCCTGTCTCTCTCTCTCTCTCTCCCTGTCTCTCTCTCTCTCTCTCCCTGTCTCTCTCTCTCTCTCCCTGTCTCTCTCTCTCTCTCCCTGTCTCTCTCTCTCTCTCTCTCTCCCTGTCTCTCTCTCTCTCCCTGTCTCTCTCTCTCTCTCTCCCTGTCTCTCTCTCTCTCTCTCCCTGTCTCTCTCTCTCTCTCTCTCTCTCTCTCTCTCTCTCCCTGTCTCTCTCTCTCTCTCTCCCTGTCTCTCTCTCTCTCTCTCTCCCTGTCTCTCTCTCTCTCTCTCCCTGTCACTCTCTCTCTCTCTCCCTGTCACTCTCTCTCTCTCCCTGTCTCTCTCTCTCTCCCTCTCTCCCTCTCTCTCTCTCTCTCTCCCTGTCTCTCTCTCTCTCTCCCTGTCTCTCTCTCTCTCTCTCCCTGTCTCTCTCTCTCTCTCTCCCTGTCTCTCTCTCTCTCTCTCCCTGTCTCTCTCTCTCTCTCTCCCTGTCACTCTCTCTCTCTCCCTGTCACTCTCTCTCTCTCCCTGTCTCTCTCTCTCTCCCTGTCTCTCTCTCTCTCCCTCTCTCCCTCTCTCTCCCTCTCCCTGTCTCTCCCTCTCCCTCTCTCTCCCTCTCCCTGTCTCTCCCTCTCCCTCTCTCTCCCTCTCCCTGTCTCTCCCTCTCCCTCTCTCTCCCTCTCCCTGTCTCTCCCTCTCCCTGTCTCTCCCTCTCCCTGTCTCTCCCTCTCCCTCTCTCTCCCTCTCCCTGTCTCTCCCTCTCCCTCTCTCTCCCTCTCCCTGTCTCTCCCTCTCCCTGTCTCTCCCTCTCCCTGTCTCTCCCTCTCCCTCTCTCTCCCTCTCCCTGTCTCTCCCTCTCCCTGTCTCTCCCTCTCCCTCTCTCTCCCTCTCCCTCTCTCTCCCTCTCCCTCTCTCCCTCTCCCTCTCTCTCCCTCTCCCTCTCTCTCCCTCTCCCTGTCTCTCCCTCTCCCTGTCTCTCCCTCTCCCTGTCTCTCCCTCTCCCTCTCTCTCCCTCTCCCTCTCTCTCCCTCTCCCTCTCTCTCCCTCTCCCTGTCTCTCCCTCTCCCTGTCTCTCCCTCTCCCTGTCTCTCCCTCTCCCTGTCTCTCCCTCTCCCTGTCTCTCCCTCTCCCTGTCTCTCCCTCTCCCTGTCTCTCCCTCTCCCTGTCTCTCCCTCTCCCTGTCTCTCCCTCTCCCTGTCTCTCCCTCTCCCTGTCTCTCCCTCTCCCTGTCTCTCCCTCTCCCTGTCTCTCCCTCTCCCTGTCTCTCCCTCTCCCTGTCTCTCCCTCTCCCTGTCTCTCCCTCTCCCTGTCTCTCCCTCTCCCTGTCTCTCCCTCTCCCTGTCTCTCCCTCTCCCTGTCTCTCCCTCTCCCTGTCTCTCCCTCTCCCTGTCTCTCCCTCTCCCTGTCTCTCCCTCTCCCTGTCTCTCCCTCTCCCTGTCTCTCCCCTCTCCTGTCTCTCCCTCTCCCTGTCTCTCCCTCTCCCTGTCTCTCCCTCTCCCTGTCTCTCCTCTCCCTGTCTCTCCCTCTCCCTGTCTCTCCCTCTCCCTGTCTCTCCCTCTCCCTGTCTCTCCCTCTCCCTGTCTCTCCCTCTCCCTGTCTCTCCCTCTCCCTGTCTCTCCCTCTCCCTGTCTCTCCCTCTCCCTGTCTCTCCCTCTCCCTGTCTCTCCCTCTCCCTGTCTCTCCCTCTCCCTGTCTCTCCCTCTCCCTGTCTCTCCCTCTCCTGTCTCTCCCTCTCCCTGTCTCTCCCTCTCCCTGTCTCTCCCTCTCCCTGTCTCTCCCTCTCCCTGTCTCTCCCTCTCCCTGTCTCTCCCTCTCCCTGTCTCTCCCTCTCCCTGTCTCTCCCTCTCCCTGTCTCTCCCTCTCCCTGTCTCTCCCTCTCCCTGTCTCTCCCTCTCCCTGTCTCTCCCTCTCCCTGTCTCTCCCTCTCCCTGTCTCTCCCTCTCCCTGTCTCTCCCTCTCCCTGTCTCTCCCTCTCCCTGTCTCTCCTCTCCCTGTCTCTCCCTCTCCCTGTCTCTCCCTCTCCCTGTCTCTCCCTCTCCCTGTCTCTCCCTCTCCTGTCTCTCCCTCTCCCTGTCTCTCCCTCTCCCTGTCTCTCTCTCTCCTGTCTCTCTCTCCCTGTCTCTCCTCTCTCCCTGTCTCTCTCTCTCCCTGTCTCTCTCTCTCCCTGTCTCTCTCTCTCCCTGTCTCTCTCTCCCTGTCTCTCTCTCCCTGTCTCTCTCTCCCTGTCTCTCTCTCCCTGTCTCTCTCTCCCTGTCTCTCTCTCCCTGTCTCTCTCTCCCTGTCTCTCTCTCCCTGTCTCTCTCTCCCTGTCTCTCTCTCCCTGTCTCTCTCTCCCTGTCTCTCTCTCCCTGTCTCTCTCTCCCTGTCTCTCTCTCCCTGTCTCTCTCTCCCTGTCTCTCTCCTCTGTCTCTCTCTCTCCCCTCTGTCTCTCTCTCTCCCCTCTGTCTCTCTCTCTCCCCCTCTGTCTCTCTCTCTCCCCCTCTGTCTCTCTCTCTCCCCCTCTGTCTCTCTCTCTCCCCCTCTGTCTCTCTCTCTCCCCCTCTGTCTCTCTCTCTCCCCCTCTGTCTCTCTCTCTCCCCCTCTGTCTCTCTCTCTCCCCCTCTGTCTCTCTCTCTCCCCCTCTGTCTCTCTCTCTCCCCCTCTGTCTCTCTCTCTCCCCCTCTGTCTCTCTCTCTCCCCCTCTGTCTCTCTCTCTCCCCCTCTGTCTCTCTCTCTCCCCCTCTGTCTCTCTCTCTCCCCCTCTGTCTCTCTCTCTCCCCCTCTGTCTCTCTCTCTCCCCCTCTGTCTCTCTCTCTCCCCCTCTGTCTCTCTCTCTCCCCCTCTGTCTCTCTCTCTCGCCCCTCTGTCTCGCTCTCTCTCGCCCTCTCTCTCGCTCTCTCTCGCCCTCTCTCTCTCTCTCTCTCGCCCTCTCTCTCTCTCTCTCGCCCTCTCTCTCGCCCTCTGCTCTCTCTCTCTCGCCCTCTCTCTCTCTCTCGCTCGCTCTCTCTCTCGCCCTCGCTCTCTCTCTCGCCCTCGCTCTCTCTCTCGCCCTCGCTCTCTCTCTCGCCCTCGCTCTCTCTCTCGCCTCGCTCTCTCTCTCGCCCTCGCTCTCTCTCTCGCCCTCGCTCTCTCTCTCGCCCTCGCTCTCTCTCTCGCCCTCGCTCTCTCTCGCCCTCGCTCTCTCTCGCCCTCGCTCTCTCTCTCGCCCTCGCTCTCTCTCTCGCCCTCGCTCTCTCTCTCGCCCTCGCTCTCTCTCTCGCCCTCGCTCTCTCTCTCGCCCTCGCTCTCTCTCTCGCCCTCGCTCTCTCTCTCGCCCTCGCTCTCTCTCTCGCCCTCGCTCTCTCTCTCGCCCTCGCTCTCTCTCTCGCCCTCGCTCTCTCTCTCGCCCTCGCTCTCTCTCTCGCCCTCGCTCTCTCTCTCGCCCTCGCTCTCTCTCTCGCCCTCGCTCTCTCTCTCGCCCTCGCTCTCTCTCTCGCCCTCGCTCTCTCTCTCGCCCTCGCTCTCTCTCTCGCCCTCGCTCTCTCTCTCGCCCTCGCTCTCTCTCTCGCCCTCGCTCTCTCTCTCGCCCTCGCTCTCTCTCTCGCCCTCGCTCTCTCTCTCGCCCTCGCTCTCTCTCTCGCCCTCGCTCTCTCTCTCGCCCTCGCTCTCTCTCTCGCCCTCGCTCTCTCTCTCGCCCTCGCTCTCTCTCTCGCCCTCGCTCTCTCTCTCGCCCTCGCTCTCTCTCTCGCCCTCGCTCTCTCTCTCGCCCTCGCTCTCTCTCTCGCCCTCGCTCTCTCTCTCGCCCTCGCTCTCTCTCTCCTCTCGCCCTCGCTCTCTCTCTCGCCCCTCTCGCTCTCT